>NW_028277171.1:9696969-10000000 GCF_051122295.1 Plectrocnemia conspersa
TATGCTTATTACAAAAAAAATCTGACGTTGAAAATAGGTTCATTACTATTTATATTAATGATATAAAAATATAAAATACACATTAATGTATTACATAGATAAATGTTAAAGAAGTTGTAGAAAATTTAAATAATGAATTAAATATAATAGAAATATGATTTAAAAAATGTACCTAAGTGAATTTTTATAGCAGCAACTGCTGACGCTACATCTATTTGAAGAAATAATTCCGATAGCCTAATCCGTTGAGATAGTCAGTGTCAAGTTAGAACAAGTTGTGACTAGTGAGCCGGCTTCCAGAGCCGGAAGAGTGAGGTCGTGTTTATCTTGTCTGTCGCGCATCATGATATTCGGACAACGCGTCAACATTAAGGTTTGTTTAAAATTGCAACAAAAGTACCAAAGAAACTCATAAAATGTTAGGTAATAATGCGGTGACTTTGCAGGCTGTTTACAAGTGGTATGAGCGATTTAAAAGCAGAAATGAGTCGGTTGATGACAAGCAACGGTCGGGACGTTTTTAGACCTCAAAAACAGACGAAAACGTGCCTAAAGGCTTAAAAATGGTTCGTTTAAACAGACGATTAACTATTCGTGAGCTTACCAAAAAACTGAATGTACGGGTTCATACAAAGCATTTTAATAGATAATTTGCAAGTGAGACGAATGAGTGCAAAATTTGTTCCCAGACTTTTGACTGACGAACAGAAGGAAAACCGGATGTCAGTTAGCACAGAATTATATGATAGTCTTGATGCAGATCCGGACTTAATGGTCAAAATTATAACTGGAGATGAAAGTTGGGTTTATGGCTATGACCCTGAGATGAAAATTCAGGGTTCCCAATAGAAAACGAGTGGCTCTCCTTACCCTAGAAGGCACATCAGTCAAAGTCAAAGTCATGCTAATTGTTGATTTGATAGTGAGGGCATAATGTGATCAGAGTTCGTTTCAAAGAAAACTACTGTAAACTCCTAATACTACTAGAGCGTACTGCAACGTTTGCGAAACGATATACGATGAAAGAAACCAGAAAATGGACCAATGGCTTCTTCCTTCATCGCGACAACGCGCCACACCTCGCTTCTGAACCGCGAATTTTTGCCCGGAAAAAGTTCCTATCTGTCTGCATCTACCTTTACATTCCGGATTTAGCACAATGTTACTTCTGGCTTTCCCCAAAAATAAAAACTGTGCTAAAAGAAAATCGTTCCAGACATTGAGACAGCCACGACAAAGCAACTAAAGACCCTTCCAAAAGAAGCCTTCCAGAAATGCTTTCAATCATGAGATAAGTACATTGCTAAAAATATTTAATTACCGCCAATTATATACCATGCGCTAAACATAACTTAAATATTGTTATAAAGTTAAACTAAATGTTTCATATTTTTACCGTGATATGCTAAAAGTTACTTGTTTGCAAACTGTACTTTCATACATCACATTGGTTTTTCTAATTATACGTGTACGCTACGGAATATGTCGCGATTTATACTAAACACAGGTTAAGAGACAGAGCACACGCGCGTCTGAAGTCCTGCGAGCGGTGCCTGTGGCCCTAGCAGCTATCGAGAATTACACGCGCATTACCCGTACGGGTTTTTTTCTTTTATGTGCGTTTACATAAATTAATTTGCAAGTATGTTGTAAATATTTTTTTTTGCTAATTATTAAAACGATAGATTTAAAATAATGACGCGTAATTACTTATGTAATATTTTATGATCAGGTATTTTTTAATTCACATATTCTTGTAACAAAGTGGTTTATATGTATAAAAATACGAATTCATCAAATCAATAATAAATATTTATACCACTACATATAAACTTTTAATACCAATTTAAAACGCATAATATTCATTAAACTCTTTAGGATAGTAATAAAAATTCCCATTAGTAAATAACAGATTTATGTCACTAGTATTTGAGTGACACATACGCGTTCATAAGCTCGAGCTGCTTTCTCATTATGAGGCAATCATAATAATCATGTTATTAAAATTATAAACTTTCCCAGAGAAATATAGAGAAAGCTGTGTTAAAATTGGATAGTAACTTTGAATATATATTTGATTAAGTTTTTTTAATATCTTATATTGATAAAAGGTAAATATACTTGTATAAAACAAATAATATTTAAACTATTATTTGTATTTCTTGATTGCATAAATCGTTAAATCACTTTATTTGAAAGCTATTGAATTATTCACATAGCATTAATTGAAATTGATTGAATAAAACATCAGAGTTAAATAAACAAATGTTTGAAAATTCGAACGTGTTGATTGATTGAAAATCTATGAGCAGAATTGTAGCAGAGAAACAATATTTATTATTTTTAAATTACTAGATATGTTAAGTGCTTGGAATAAATAAATTTTGTATTCAATAAATTACACCCATTTAAAAACCACTCTTTATTTTATTTACTAGTTTCGTTTATCATTTATTTAATAGTGTATTAAATAGTCAAAACATAATCATATTATTTAATAAGTAGGGCAAACTTTAATAATTTATTGCATTATTCTAGCTTGCATTCTATGTATTGTGATAAAATTTATATTTGCATGCATCTCACTTAAAATACGCTAGATGAAGTTCCCTCCCTGAGAAGATGGACTTTGAGGATGCAAGCCCCATAACACTTTGCATGTTTCTGCTTCGCCTTTTCATTACCATTCCTCGTTTGAGTACAAATATGTAGAGCCATACGAGTAAACTTATGCCCAGAACTCACAAGCTCGTTTTAGACGTCGAGTTATGTACGTATTGAACAAACTTTTAATTACTATGCAGAATTTAAGTAATTAAATGCGGCATATCCTTTAAGAGGCGCATTTAATTTACGATTTAATTAAAGGTAGAAAATCATTAAATGGTAAAAAAAAATCTTTGAAGATTAAATAAATATATTAATTTCCTGAATTAATAATTAATCTTGCTCAAATACTTTTTTGAAGCAATCGAAAATATATAAATTATAAAGTAAATAAACTTTATTCGTATATCTGTTTATACAGTATAAATTTGAATAAGTAAACTGAGCTTAAAGCTTAACCTTTTTTAAGTGAGTTCAATTTTAGCCTGTATAAAAATACTTCATTATAATATATATATGTAAATTATAAAAAAAATGGATTTTCCAACTAGCGAGCTTAATATTTAACGACAAAGTTATCTCTTGTATGAAAGTTATATATTTATATATGTCGGTGTTTACGTTTCCAAAGTTTAAGTCCAGTGCTAGATGCCTTGTAGCAGATTTTATCCAATATTTCGGTAGAAAGGAAAAATCAACGTATTCTCAGAAATATAGAATTTAATTTCAAGCGCGCCTATTTTATAATATTTTATTTTCGATAGTAGAAATATATATGTATGGATGAAAATGTATTCCAATAATTAATTTAATTAAAATAGCTTGTGAATTTTGATATTCACTGTAACATATATATTTCATTGGCCGAGTTATTAATTAATTGCTAATAATAATCGCCTGCTGCTTACAATTACTTCGTTTAAGTTAACATCTAAGCAGATTATGTAGCTCTAAATATTAACTGTCGCTGTGCAGCGTGCTGACGTAAATCAAGAACGGATATCAGCTGACTCTCAGAGTCGGTCAATGAGGGGTTCAATCATATTCTGACCGACCAGATGTGTGCTTTAAAGCGCTTCTCACATTTTATAATAAACGCAATTACTACGTCATATAATTTGTTTCTAAATATAATAACACTCTGAATTTTAAATACAATATTAATACTGGTTTAGTTTTTGTTAATAAGTTGCGCTCATAAGTGCATACATTGTATTTTCTTTATTTCTATCTATTGGTAATATTATATTTCGATATGATTTTACTGAAATTTCAGCGAAAATAAATTTATACTAATAATACACCTTCATTGTAACATATATATATATACATAAAATACACATATATGTTCCCTGGAACATCAAATTTTCTCAGAATTGGATTTCCTATTATGTAATAAAGAATACGTATAAGGCAGTGGTTATGAACACGTTTAGTTAATTCGGGTGAGCAACAGCAAAATTTTATTCAGAAATCAACACAAACGAATACAATTATAATAAATATTAAGGCAAACGGAGAAGGTAAAAAATATGCAATAGAAACAGTAAGAATTAAAGAATGTATCAATCAATTTTAGCAATAACGAGTGTCTAAAAATCTGCCGTATTTGGTTTACCTCACTAAAATATTCTTATCTGATAAGAAAAATCAAAGATTTTGTAATAAATCAACTTTAATTTAATGTGTTTAAACCAGTAAGATACGAATTCTTTTTGATTAAAAAATATATCCCTCGTAATTGAAATTATTAAAAACACTATCTAACAATAATTTTCACATATGATGTAATATGTTCCCACTACACCGATTAATCCATTAATAAATGATTAAAACCGACCTCGTACGTCGAATCTTGGCATATTGCATTATACATTACGGACATAAAACGTATTTATGTAACGATCGAGCGCTCAAGTTTATTTAGGACCGTAGTCATAACCGTAAAATTGGAAACTTCACACAAAGGATCGCCGATTAAGCTCCGCAACTGACGGATAAACGAGTTTACTTAAAGTCAGCGAGAAGCAAAACACGCCAATGAATCTATACTATTTTACCTGTGAATTTGAATATTCGAATTACCTTGACAACTGTAGCCGTCTTTGTGCAGCACGTGACCGGGACGACAGCCGCATTCGTATGTGCCATCGTGGAGCTCCCTACAAAGTTGCGTGCAAGGACTCGCTCTGCCACAGCGACCTGAAAATTGTATAACATGAACGTTTAGAAATATTAATTTATCGCATTTTTTTATTCAAGTCATTCGGGCATATTTACATTGACATAATGATTAAATACTCTACAAAAATATAATTTATTTCTTCGTCTGATTTAAAGGGAAATTGATCAAAATTATGTTAATATATTGGCAAATTCATATTTCTAAAACAAATTTAAAGTTACCATATCCCAAAGAAACAATACACGTTCTTACACAATTATGCGACATTAAAAAATGTCCAACAATAGAAAAAATATCAGCCAGATTTTATTATTACACCAATCGCACACAACGTCTATAATGACAATGTCCTGCAAATCCAAAGCGAAACAGTTTTAAAAGCTTTTATTGAAATGAGCGTAAGAAAGGCAAACTTATATGACGTTAGTCAATCAATGAGTATTACGACCATCTACAATTATCAGCAAATTTAAAACAAAACGGATTTAAAAGCATACAGTTTGTACAGTAGATGGATTTTGTTGATTGCGACTGTCTTTCCCGTGCTGTCCGATACAACTCGTTTATAAATCAAAGTATTAATGTTAAAAGCATCCGTCGGAAAAATACAATGTAAAATACGTTTTGTTAAAAATATTTAACGGCCCTTCTAAACCTGTCCATCTGACAGGTTTTAACCTGTTTAAACAGTCACATCCAGATAATCGTAATGGCTGTAGCAACACAAAAAGGGCGAGCATTAAACCTCCCTCAGGCTGGCTATGTATATATAACGAAAATACTGCGCTCAAATAAATAAATTTTGCTTAAGACTCGCTTCACACAACATCAGTTTTGCCATCGCAACCAATATATCAGTGCTTGGTAACGCTCCTCTTGCACAAGCGATTCAGCTTTTCAACGATAGCTACGAGGAACTAGAAAAAATATGTGGGATGGTTCTCCTCTAATATAGTTGTGCATCATAATTGTTTTTAGTTTTTTAAATGTTTTTATGATAATTATGATGATAAATTGGCAAAAACTATTAGATGAAAACGGTCAGATTTGTCATTAAAAAATCTTTGAGAACTTTAATTACAGCTCTCCAACTTAGACTCACTGAGTTCGTGTACAAACTTGAATCAAGTGATCATCGACAGACGAAAACAAAGATCTAGAAAGTAACCGTTTCCTTCATCACGTTAAAGCTGGTCAAAATCCTTAATTCAACCCGCTTTAAAAACGATTGGATCATTCAGATGCAGACATGAGAGAACATCGCGTAAACGTTAACATAATTATATGACCCGACGTGAACGTGACTCAAATTGTTGTACAATATTAATTATAACCTTGCTTGTATCAAAATAAACACCCCTGACACATAGACCAGAGCTCTGGCACAAAAAATCGTGTTTTTTTTCTACGTAATTTCAATGAACATTGCAATGCACCATAGTAATGAAAAATTTAAAACCGATTAAAACTTTAAATAGAAGCTCCGGCGCAATTAAAAACAAATTCCGCAGAACATACACAAAAAACGTAACGAAAGAATTTGCCACTACATAAATAGTCAATAGTCAGTTTTTGTCAAAACCATACGCTAACAAAGTATAATCTTGTGACCCTAAGGAAACAGTAGAATAAAACAGCAACACAACATTGGATGTAATAGAACTTTCATTATTTAATGCAATGTATGAAATATTTTTATTGCCACATATGCCGTATTAATGCCGTAAGTGCACTTGTGCACACTCAATTTAGTGGTCGCAAATGCCAGAAGAGCACCTGTGTACAAATTCTTTGCAGTGTACTGCTCAAATTATTACGCTAGTATGTTGTAAGCCAATAATTTAATAAAAAACTAGAAATAAAGCTTTTATAAAATATAAAAATATATTTTTAATTTAAAGCATTGGCTAATTAAGGGACAAATTTTTACGTTATTGGTTTAGAATTTTTATTTATTCTTTTATTCAATTTAATGTAAAAATATTTAATTTAAAATCAATGATAAATCATTAATTATTGTCTAGGATGATAGACCAGTGGTATGAGTCGGCGACTAATTCCCTAAAATTCTGAATTTGAATTCCATATGAATCCAGATGTTTTAAAATTTCTATCGTGTCTGAGAGATTGGAATTAGTGATTATTATATAATTATAATTTCAATCTATCATCATATATCATGATAAATAATTAAAACAAAATTAATTATAAACTAAAATGATAGTTTATAGTCAACCAAATATATTACTTTGGTTTTAGTCAGGTATCTCACTGAACTTAATATATTTTCATTATTAAATTATAATTAATTTTCTTAATGTTTAAATTATTAAAATATCCTAATCGTTGTCTTTAAAGTTTGAATGTATCTAATCTATATTAACTTAACTAAAGGGCAACTTATGAGAATCTAAACTTTTTGAAAATTTAGTGCTACGCGATGAAATTAAAATAGAATTTAATTAATAAAATATATTGATATATGTTGACTATAAGTCTGGAAAGGTTAAAACAGTTTACCTAAATATGTTTAATTTTACTATTGAATAAACAAATATTTTGTATACTGATAAATACTTTAATTATATAAATCTGTTGTTTTATAAAATTTCATGAATTACAGCAAAACTTCTACCATAAATATTGTGTTGAATAACGCTATTGTTGGTATTCTAAATCCAGTATTCTTCTCCTTCAAAGCGATATCTCAAGAAGAAAAAGCATGAAGCAATAATATTTTTTTTAAATAATCAAAGGTAACCAAATCATTTTGCTTGCGTCTCGAATTCGTACATACGAAAACGTAACTTGATAACAATAAATTTTCTCTTCCCCCTATTTTGCACAACGCTTGTATCAAATATCATTCTTGGATTGTATGTTTGCGACTTTAACACGATTGTGTTTGTAATTTGATTTTGACTTCCAACTTAATTGCGGTAAATTCTAGATTACAGTGTCTATAATTTTCGATTCAGTTGCTTTGCTCAAGCTATTTACTTGAGTATTGATATGATTTAAAATATATGTATTTAAGAAATGTACCGTATTTTTTAGCTCATTTTTTAATAACCTTTATTAAATATAATATTCTGAAATTCCTCTTTGCGTACTTTTAAATTCTATCAAATAGCAATTACATCTAAATTAATATATAGAACCTTTATTCATTATATGTAATTTGAGGGTAAAAGACGTAATAATCAAATTAGTCCTAATTATATCGAAGTCGTATAGGGGAGACAAATTCGACAGAAATTCCTCTTATCGCACGCTATGCGATTTCTGTAAGATAATAAGAGAACTCTGGCCTGCAAGAAAGTTTTCGATATCGCTTGGGATTTTCGTAAAACTGGAAAAGAGAAAACTTGCCGATCCATTGTCGAAACTAGTCGCTTAACTGAAATTTTAAAGCTAACGGCGAAGTTTAGACAAGTAAGCCGGTGATTCATTACGAAGAAAATAAAAATCGACAAAATAATAACCGTGAACTTTCAGTACAGAGTTTGATAATGAGAAATGGCGACAAAATTTTCTAGACTCGAATGAAAAAATCTTGAAATTAAGTTTCCGTTTAATTTAAATTGGTTATAAGTTAAAAGTCATTTTATAATTTTCATGGTTTTGCTTTTAGTAATATTCGCAAAAATATTTTTAAGCTGTTTCAAAAACTATATGAACATATAGAGAGAAGCTAAAGAAATAGTTTTTATTCTCTAAAAACTTTATACCCACATAATTCTTAGCCGACAAACATTTTTTTGTAAAATTGTTTAGTTTGCCATTTTTCACGTTTAATTTATTATGAATTAAAAAAATATGTTGCGCAATAGTATTAATCTAACTGCCATATTAGTAAGAAAATTATTCTTTTTATATATTCAGTGATGATTTAAAGTAAAGAAAAATTGTTGGTAAATATTTGTTATCAGAGAGTCATTTAAACAACTATTTCAAATATCATAGAAAGAATGTAACCAAATGATTTTGACAAAAAGCTTAACAATATAAGATAATGCTTAACGCTAAGTTATTGCATAACAATTGGAAAAATTTACGGACCACTCGGCTAGCACATTCGTCTCGTTAACCGTTGTAAGCACCATTAAAACTACATTTTTGTACTTGATGATGCGCGATAGGGCGAATCAACAAGCGATGCAATTGGCCCACAAACATCCACATCTGTGATTCGTCAGAGACGTCTTGTATCGTGAATATAAGATATGTGATACATATCACATCGGCAGACGACCAAACGATTGGAGACGAAAGGGTCAAAAACGATTCGAGAAGAGAGACAGTGAAAAATGAGCTCAGACATCTATACTGCATTCAAGGCAATCCAAAAAAGACCAGCGTTGCCTGCCACAAATGAATTGTTACTAGTTTTTCGAACGTATATTTTGCCTGAAAGTCACACTCTATCGGTCTTAAAACCCGAAATAGCATTGAAAAATATTATAGATTATCTATAATATAATATTAAATAACACCGGTGATCTTTAGCGTTTTATTGGTTAATAAATATATATATGCAAACATGTCTTGCCCAAATTAGAAAACGGTGATATATTAATTTTATATGAAAATTAATACGAAGCAGCTCTTGGCAAAAATTTCAGCACGCTCCGCTTAATTTGTGAAATATTATGTTTTTCTCGTTAAAGTCCAATATTTGCACGTGCGAACGCGCGCGGTCCTCGTATACTACGCGTTCGATCATATTATATTATGCGAAATATGTAGTTAAAATAATATTCGTGACTGATTTTATATTTAAAAAAATATCGAAAAAATTACTTCTTGTCTGAAAAATTTTTCTAAAGAAAAATAGATATTCATGAAAATTTATTAAAATTAAACTACGTCAATCACAATTTATAACGGTCATAAACTTTAGGAGCTTTAATAGTCACAAACACATTTCTGGATTTAATCGCTCGCTTTTAGTAACTACGGCAATTAGTGGAGAAAGTTTTCAAACTTCAGATGCAGTCGTTATTATCAAAGTACTTCAAAAATTACATATTTTGGAATACTAAAATATTTTACAAACAATATGAAAAATTTAAATCTAATTGTATTTGTAATGTAATTTATCCTAAATTTAATTCCTCACAATTTACGACTGAGTTATCCATTAAATTTTAAGAAACCATTGAAAATTTAATGTAAATATTATGTATGCCTACCTTAAAATATAACCACCCACATTTTATTTTATATTCTTATTTTTTAATATATCATAGTTACAATAATAACAAAATTGTAAACACAAAAATGATTATAAACCAGTGACGCAAAATTATATATTTTGAGATGTGTATGAGCTGCAAACTATAACTCATTGCGTGTATAATTATATGTAAGAGTATTACTTACTATCGGATCTGTTATTAAATTTAGCTACATAATTAACTTAGATTAATTAAGTGACTCAATTGCAAAAAAATATGACAACCATCTTGAATAAAATGAATAACATAACATAATTAAATTATTAAATATATTACTGTTTATTTTAGATTATTGTATTGATTATGTATAACAATAATTATCAATAATATAAAAATAAACCATATATTCTAAACATTAAAATATATTTTATTAATATTTTGACTGAATATATTTTTCGATAAAACATCAATAAAATCCATCACTAGACCTTTTCAATCCCACAACCACTTGAAAATCTACCCACCTTGGGGTGCCAGCTTCATTATAGCCGAAGCCATCTTTAGAATTCATTTGAAAAGCGCAGGGGAGCGCTGGAGATTTTCATAAATAATGAGGCCGGCACTTAAGGGTAGCTAGGAGGCCGAGTATCGAAAAGAAGAAAGAAAAAGGTGCCAACGAATGCACAATGCAGTTTCGGTTTGTAAAGCACGTCTCGGCCAGACGTAAGCCACTTACTTTGCAAACGCTTTGGCCAAGCTGCACGAGCATTTATCTCGGTTATGACACAAAAGATTTATGCTCGCCCAGAGATTCGCATGTGCAAATATTTGCTCGGCGAAAGGCCAGGAGATTCAATTTAACCGACGGAATTAACTGGTGCAGTCGCTAAAGCCATTACGGAACATTAGACGCGGAATCAATTATTAAATTGTTGTTTTGTAGAGAGCCTCTGTCTGCGGAACGGCGCTTTTAATGAAGATTTGTTTGCTCTGTGGATCCTGTGCAGTCCGGTTAAACAATTGCTCGGTAGAACGACTCATTAGGGATTAATTTATTTATTTCCCTTCTTATTATATATATAAAGTAAAGTAATGTCTTGACTAATGGCAATAAGTTTGCAAAAAGTGATTGTAAGGAAAGCATTTCCATTATCAAGCTAATGTATTTTTGTTAGTTTGTATACGTGTTTTTCCCATTACATTCTGCTAAAATGTATTATAAAGGTAAATACCTAATTGTACAACTATTTATATTTCAATATTATAGTATAGATTTAGAAACAGATTGAAACAGGTAAAAAAACTCTGAACTGAAAGTCACATACAAACAAAATTCTATTAATCTTTAAGACTTATCGATAAGTGCATTTGAGCGTGACAATCATAGACCCCAAAGGATCAGCATTCCCAAAACCACCAACAACGGCCATTCAGCGCCTTAACAAACACAATAATGTATGACATTAATAGGTGCCAACAGTTGGCCGTGAAATGAGCTTATAGTGTTACTAAATCTCCACTAGTATAATCTTGACCAAAAAAGCAGTTGCTTTCCTCTTTATGTAAACTCTGATCTAGCTTTGACTTCCGAAATTCAAGGTTTAACCCGTTCTTTGGAAGCTATTAGATACTACATAAACAGACAAACTACCGGATACACTAGTCAATACAGTAATATTAAAAATTAAAATCTAATTATCGGTCGTAGAAGTGTTGTTAAATAATTATATAAATCGGATTAATGCTCGCATCTGACAAAAAGCAAACAGGAAAATTAAGTAACCAATACAGCTTTTTGCTACATATTTTTACTGAAAATGGATATTGTGATAAATTAAAAGCTATACATAATGTATATAAATAATTTGTAGATGGCTGCAAGTCGAATTATTTTGCAGGTTTAAATATAACTGCAGATAAACTTTTTTGGCAACTTTTAGAATAAAGTATAAATAAAGTTTTACTAACTCTTCCAGTGAAATCATATTAAAATACAATTACACTGGTATATTTATATTTCTACTATCAAAAATAATATTTTATTAATAGGCGCTAATAACATAATATGCTGCTCTAAAATGTCTGAAATTCATTTTAAATGTTACTAAACGTCCATTTTTCCTGTAAACACAAACCAAACGTAACGAAAGTACAAAAACTATAGTCAGTTTTAGAACTTTTAATAGGTTATGTTGTATTTAGTTAATTCTTTTGGTTTAGATTTGGGTTTGATCAGTATATAAACGTTTCGCAACTGTTTCAGTGAATGTGAATTTGTCAGTAAAAATATATTTTTACATGTATAAATATCATTTTACTATACAGGCCAGTTAATGAGTATCAAATACTTGATTTTTAATCTCACCATACAATATCAGTGAAACTACAACAGGTGATGTATCGTAACAGTTTGTACACTTTCATTTTGTAAGGTTAGGTTTGTTTTTTTTTCAGGTAAGATTTGGGTTTGAACAGTAAATCGCCTTACAGCTAATTTTTTAAACGAAATTCTCTGGCAGCGTACAGTATTTTAGAAGTGTTGGGTACAATTTTTTTCAATTAAAGACTATTACTATCGTTGTTTTTTTATACGTTTCACGACTCAATTAACAGTTTATAGTAGCATATAATTTCAATAGAAATATATATATCGAATTGATTTCACTGAAATGCTAGTGAAAATATATTTTCACTAGAAATACACATTTACTATATTTACAAGTATATACAGGCATGGTAAATAATCACATATAAGAAACAGAGTAGTGATGGACATGGTTTAATTAAAAAAAATAAAAAAATTGTCTTTATATAAAAATAAGAAATAGGAATTACTCAAGGAGTTTTTGACAGCAAAACTTAAATGAATATGTATAAAAGTAGCTTTTTTGTTTTTAAGCAAATTATAGTATCATGCAAGACACGAATCATAAGTGCAACAACAAAAAAGGTCTGTTCTTCCGTTAGAAACTCAATTTGAGGTCTAAAATAATAATAATAGTATATATTACAATATAACCAATAAAAAGGTGCGGTTGATATGGCCGATAACTTGTGTATGATCGACAGAGATACATATTATATTTAGATTATTTATGCAGATGCTGGATATAGTAGCACTGTGTGCATATCTGCTATTAACGGAAATATATCCGTATTGGATAAAAACAACAACAAAAGTCGATATGAATACATTGTCAGAAAGCTTAGCTTTTATTATTAAAAAATGTTTATTACAATTGTATCAAAGGCAGTAATACATATTTGACACGATGCTATATTATTACAATTAAAAATCAGCGAGTATTTCGATTGCAGTTGATAAATTGCAGATTTTTCCGACAGCAAACAAAAAGTGTTTATATATAATATTTATGGACATAAAGTCAGTGCATACAGTTTCTGGTAATAAAAAATGAATATTAAAATGTTTCATATTACAAAATAACAGGTTTACGTTTATTATTTTATTTTATTATTAGGAATTTTAATATTTATAAATCACTCTTATCTTTGACCACAAAATGAGTCAAGAAATATTATTGTACTCTTATTTTTATATAGCGGTTTATGCATATTAAGCATGAATAATGCCAATGAAAGATAAGCAGCGTCTCAATATGTTCGAGATAAAAATCATGAGAAAAACATCCAGTTCATGTTGAGACGCCGTTAGTAACTTATAAGTCCCAAGATAAAAATAGTGAATAAATATATATCTTTAAAAATGTCTCTCTATCGCGCTTAGAGGCTCAAGTGGGCAGTACATGTAACTTGAATGGATCGAGTCGCGTTAGATGCTGCTCTTTCGAGAATGAGCCAATGGGAGGACAAAGCTCAAGACTAGGGGAGATAGATAAAGCTGATGGGAGCTTAAGTGTCGCGCCTGAGTAAGTAATGCAATTTATATTTACATTCACTTAAAGTAAGTGTATACATGTGTATTTTTATTACATTACATTATTTTATATATTGTATTCGTTCACCCAGCACAAAAAATCTCATTTCGTAAACGCTTCCAATAAACATAATGTCGTACAATTTCATTTATGCCCATCAGTGTAAATAATTTCATTTCGCTTGTAATACACTTTCTAGCTGGCGATATAAATAAAGTCGCGCAATATTGCGTAAAATTTATAAGAAGAAATTTATAATGGCGGCTTATATAATATTCTTCTTATCGTCGCACAACAGCTTGTTACAAGGAGTGCCATCACGAGAATTGATGGCCTTGGAAAATGGTCATGTAATGTCACTTGATAATGACATCTTCAATCTATGCCGAGATTGTGCGCCGCTCTCGACAGATTTCCATATTTAAATGCGAAAGGGGATAAATTATAATATCAATTTTGATGTCGTCGTCGACTCGCGAAGGTCATGCATTTTATATTTCGCTCGTGTATTTGACTCGCCAAGTTAAAGTTCATCTTGGAATCATATTACATTAATATACGCTACAGCAGCGGCTCTCAACATATTTTAATCCAGTAAATTATTTTTTTGGAAACCATGCAATATTTTTTTTATCATCAACAAAACAACCAAATAAAAACTGGAATCAATACGCATAGTTTTACTTTAACATTTATTTTATTTGAGTTTAGAAATTCTCATATATCGGGAAAAGCATAAAACTTTCTCTTTTATTTTTGCCGCTGTGCAAAGCACAAATCATCTTTTACAAAGTTTGTAGTAAATACAAAGAAGCAGCGTTAGATAGATTTGATTATTCTTATTTTACTTTACATACTTTTATTTATTATATACGTATAGTTCAGAAAACTTGTCACGTCAGATCACCAGTCGTACATTACTTACGGAGTTTACCTCGTTATTCCTGTACAAAATTATTTCTGATCAATTCACTGATGTCTATAAAAAAATGAGAAAGATTATCGATGTCACAAAATAGTTCCCATTGATTATTAGACGAATTTTTATTTATTACTCTTAGAAATCGAATGTGAATTTAATGGTTTACTAAATTATATAGAAATGCGATGGCTCTTTTTTCATGATTTTTCGATAGATACAATTTTGAGGACTTCAAACATTAATCTAAATGATAAGAAGAAAATACTCAGTAGAACAACTTGAAACAAGGTTCGGCTTATTTTTTTAACTTTTAATTTATTATCCCACATGCAATAAATATGAAGAATTATATTACACTTGTGGTTTGATCAAAAATGCTTTAAATATTTGGCATCCTTATTTTAAGAAATCCAATAATAGTTTTTAATTATTTAGTCTTTTATTTTCTCTCAACTTCAAAGAAGCAAAAAAATGCTAAAATAAAATTGTAATTGACGTGATTTTCGTGACATTTGTTTGTACTTGTAAGAACATTTCATTGGAATGCGCAATTTTTCAAAATAAAATTGACAATATTTGATAGTACATGCCTATGTAAACAATTATTTTACCTTTTATAGACTAATAAAACTTTACACATGTTGAGTATAACAAATCAGCATTTAAAATCGGTACTAAATGTATCATTATCTGAACAAATTACACTCGATCCTTATTAAAAAATATCTGACAATAGATTTTTGAGTCAAATATATACACTTTTTTTTTATATATTTCTTTAATTTAAAATTTTGATGTAACTGTTGTTAATAAAGAAAAAAAATCAGACAAACTGTAAAAAAATATTTTTAAAGAAGGGTTAGATAAATTTCTTTCTAACTACAGTGGCTTGCGGACGCTTTTAATATTAATTTCACGGCCCCTCTTTGTGTATGAATTTAACACTACTGACGTAAACCAATAATTAACAATTTTAATTGTGTTAGCGACTACATATCTGTATATTTTTCTGCAATCAAAATGATTCGGGCTTTGTTCCAGCAAACAATTTTAACCATATCTTTTTTAGATAAATTAAATGTATAATATAAATGATAAGGTCCATTAAAAGTCCAATATATTTTGCGACGTTTTAATAACGCCAATAAAAAACACGCATGTATAACACACAAAAATGATAAACCAAACAATGCTTCATATGCGAGCGAGTCCTTTTGAATCTCGTTTTTAAACAGCGTACTATATTCCTCGTTTACAATACGCACACAAAGGTCCTTCACCGCGACTTCATTTCCCTGCCACACTGACCCACTTTCGAGACGGTAATATAAAACAACCGAAAAAAAGACCACAAAACCCCGGGGGGGAAATGAGGGCGAAGCGCCCTGACGCCTTTCGAGCGGTGATTGCCAATAGACCGCAATGTGATTGGGCAATTCGCGATGCAAAATCTGAAGCGTGGAATTTTTTATCTGATGCATTGTCTTATACAGGTTACTTCACTAAGAAGTTTAACAATAATAAATAATAATAAAAGTTATTTTAATATTTATATAACCGCTTGATATGTTATATTAAAAAAATATTTTGTTAAAATATAAATCCATTTACGTGAAATACTAAGTGAATTAAATAAGAGAGAAATCATTTACTAAATTAAATAGTATTTGGTTCAATAATGATTAAAAGTCATTGATTATACGTTACAGCAATTTTTCTCTTTTTTGTCAAAATGATACTTTTTGAAGAATAAATTTATTTAAAACAACTTTTGTAACTGATTATAAAATGTTTTGATAGGAATTCAAGATACAGGTTTATTTTATAAGATAAAAATTCAAAACCTCGTAACAGTCAAATTTCAATACATATACTTTTATATACAGATCCCCAAAGTAGGCAACCTCCAAGGGTCGATTCGGACTCAGTAGTCAATAGAAAAAACTAAATTTAATTGAATTGCTTCGTAGATATTTTTAAAAATATGTACATATCATATTACTTGTTAAAATAGTGTTTGAAATTTTTGGCTACGGCAATATTTTATGATGTAATGATCTGAAGAAAGTAATTATATTTTTTAAAGTATATTTCGATCAAGATACTAACTTTTTCAGTAGCACGTCTCATGAGGCGCCTTAAAAAAATATTGCAAATTCTTAGATTATAACCAAGAAATCTGTTTTTAAACGAAATGTTTATATATAATTTACATTAACATTGTTATTGTAAAATTTTATATATGTATTTTTTATACAAAATTCCCATATTACACACATTAGTAATTTAAAAACAATTTTGGTAAAAATAATCAATCCCTAAATAATTTTAACAAAGGCTTTATTTTAAATATTCTTATAAGATTTATTTTTGCGATATATATGAACAAGAGAGGTCAAAAAAATTGTCTCTAGATATTATATTTTTGGATTTTTTGGCAGAATAATTTGCAGCTAAAATAGACGCCGGAAAAACAGTTACTTTTAAAAACACCAAATCAAAATAGAGAAATTTAATCAGGCGATAGAGTTGAAATGGTAGGTCTTAAAAGTTGGAAAGTCTACGTTGGTGTGTCGAGTTGTATTATTATCGACTATAAAATCTAAGAAGCAGCTAATATTCGTATTTATGTGTTCTTGTGATGCTCTTTGAACGATCTGATTATCATGCATGTTCGAGATAGCTTTAGCAAATCTCTGAAGGATGTTTGCGAGCAATTGCATCATTTCTTGAACACACACTAAATTAAATGCCCTATCAGGTGATTTAAAAATAAAGAGTCGAAGGATAATAATAATGTACGGCTTCATCTCTCTTTATGTTTGTTAAAAATAGTCGTTAAAGTAACATTCAAACAAATTGTGCATGCGGTGGAAACTCCCACTATAGTAGTCATAAATACAACTTCAATAGTCATATAAAACAATTATATATTATACATGCAAATGCTAAAATTATACCCCTCTTTTATTCAAACATAATGAATATGAACTAAAGCAAAAAAACACTCGAGTATAAGCGCTCCGGCTCTGGGGCGATGGGGCGTAGATCCGCCCTCCGCTCGGGTGACACGTTGATTGCCAATAAACCGCAATATAATTAAGGCTTCGATATATAAACTCCTCCCCAGTGATTTTCCGGAGTTTTCCCACCGCCGGTCGACCGGGGGAGGTAGGTGAAACTCCGGAAAATCCGGGGCGGCCGGAAACGGCGGCTCCGCACGGAATTTGAATGCGAAAATCATGCGGGCCAGAAAATCCGGCCCCGGGGATTTTTCGTATTATTTATTTATTCATTTCGCGATGCAAAGTGTGTGTGGCGTTAGTGCGAAATCGAATTTTCGACGTCGAAGCAAAATGGCATTAACGGAATTCCGCGGAAAGTATTTCGTTATGGCGACAACAATCAAAGCATGGTGGGCGGACGGTGTTGTTAAATCGCGGTTTTTGTGATTGTGGGGTGGATGGAAAATATGTATATACCCAGTCGGGGGTTTGTTATGTGCTACCATGTTTTTAACCCTTCGGATGTGTATCGCGCAATAAAAATCGTTATCGCGTCATAATTAACACGCACGCAGTACTTAACCAGCATTAATTTTTACCAACACATACAGACTGGGTCAATAAAAATAATGTAAAAGAAGTTTTCTTACATATTTATGAGCTAAAAATAACTAGGTGATTCGCAACAGTCATGGAACTATTACCCGCATCATTTTCTGCAGCACACAGTGATACAAAACATCCTATAACATGGCAACAAATATTATCTCTAAAACCACTATATATTTATTTGATATAAATAATTTTAATGACTATTCGTGAAAGTATCTGGCTAACTACTCCTTTTATATAATACATAACATTAATGATTTAAAAAAATATAAAGCTAAAAAGTAGTTTACCGTTACTATTGTAAATCCTTGAACTAGAAAACATATTAAACTGCTTAGTAAATATTTGTTTTTTATCATAAAATCTATTGCTTTAAATTATATTTTTGCTCGTGTAGTTATAGGTTTTTGTTATAGTCGATTTTATCATTTTTACTGCTACTTGCGACGCATAGCTATGATATATTTCGGATGCGTATCACGCCATAAAAATTCTTATCGCTTTAATATTAACACATATACCGCCTTTTGCGATCCTAATTTTTGACCAACACATACAAATTGGATCGATAAAATCTGAAGGATGTAAAAGACGTTACTTTTGTAGGTAATTTATTTTATTATTAGGTTATATACGAAGAACTAGATGGTATATAGGATTTTTTTCGAAATAAACGACAATATACCCTTTGCATTTTATGAGTAATTATATTATATTACATATTATAGTGCATAGTACATTTTGCGTGCTTTGGCTCTACTTTATTAGGTATTAAATCGAGAAAAAAATATGACAAAAAAAGATTCGAGGGAATCAATAGACATAAGTTAACATTGAGGCGAATTATTAAATTTATATTTTTAGAACAGATAATGCTTAAGAACCTGAATTATTGACAAAGACACTTTTAAAAGTTTGCTTTTAAAATAAATAAAAAAATTGCATGAATATGGCAGATCCGTAATTTTAATATAATTTATACAAATATAAAAGCGATAAAAACACTGCTACCGTCTGAAAAGAGCAATCTTGGGTTCCAAATATTTTCAACTTTCATTAACTAAAATGTGAATTATTATGTGTTGCCATTACTAAACTTTATTGTTAATTTTATATAAATAATAAATACAGAACTCTCTAATAATATAAATATTAATTTTATATGTTTCCATTTTTACATGGAGCACATATTTTATATATTTTATACCATATAAAATATATGATATATTTACATGCTATCAAAATCCAAATAATAGCAATAAATTAAACATAATGATCTACATAATTTTCACGATTTTTAACAACAACGAAAAAACTTATAAATATACAATTTTAGATGTAGAACAATAGATATATTTTTCAATAAATTTACCTAAAATCACTGATATCTAAAAATTAGAACGGGCAGAAAAAAAAATCTTATAAAACACAGATAATACTTTTATTTAAATATTTTGCTTTTTATATGTAAAAAAATATTTCAAAAGCCTTTTCTAAAACAAATAAGTAAATCTATTAATATGAAATGTGTAAAAAAAAATATTTATAGATATAATAATTTTATGAAAAAAATATTTAAATATCTTATTTTAAAACAAATAAGAAGACATATTTAGTTGTAAAATAAAAGCTTTTGCAGAAAAAACAGATAAACAAGATCTTTGTTTCACTTAAAAACTTTTTTAAATAAAGGAAAAATATTTATTTTCAGAAATATTTTTTTTTATTAAAAACATATTTTTCTTTTTTATGTCACAATTTTTATTTAATTTTTTTAAAAAAACTAAAATAAAAATCTATTCAAATTTCAATAAAAAGCTTAAAATATAGGAAATAAAAGTTTAAACCTTGGGAAAGAAAATTAAAAAATTTTCGTACAGAATATGTTTCGTAAGATATGTACTAAGACTACTAAGAAAATCTATATGATTTAAAAAAAGTAAGAAATCAATTATACTATAATCAATCCTAAAAATGAAAGTAGAACCAGTTTTTTCAGAACTAATTTTAAAAGATAACGGATTTTTTTTCAAAACAAATCATAAATAAATATTTCATTAGAAAACAAATAGTTTAAATCAAAGACTAATTTTGATAAAACGAGTGAAAATTAAAATAAATAACGGCTTATACTTTTGTACTATCTTTGTGATCTATTCTGCTCTAAACAAACCAAAAGAAATTAAAATTTCAGAGAACACAAAGAGGTTATTTCGTACGTTTGAATAATTTTGTAATAATGAAACTGTGTGGACAAAAATAACGTGATAATTTTTTTTTTATTAAAATATGCTAATTAAATTATAGTAGAATATATGAATAATTATAAATTATATTATAACATATGAATATAAAATTACAATATGTACGCAACCGTCGGAATATTAAACCGTACGAATCCTAATATAAATTCTGGATGTAACCCTTCGACAAGCGACCACAATTGGATCCGTCACACAACCGAAAGATTAACATACATTTGAATTAACACAGCAGATATCCTCGGATTACAGATGGCGACGTTTGTTAAACCTAAGGGAAATTATGAATAACAAGCGAATAATCGAATTACGTCTGAGAGCTTTCTGAGTAAGTTGTTATTATTGTGAGACCGCAAAAGACACGGACGAATCTTGAAAGTTTTTATCTCAGTTATATAAACGCAAAGAGCAAAGAATTTTATCAACGGAAAAACTCAACGGAAAGTTTTGCTTAAAAACTTAATGATAAGTAAGTAAAGCGGTAATAAAATGAAAGTTGGTTAAGAAATTGCTTTATTTAGCGTATTGTTTAATGCGTTATGGAGAGGCAAATATTTTACAAAAGGAAGAGCATTCTTGATAAACAAATAAAATTAAGCACTGGCAAACAAAATTTATAAATTCAGAAACTCTAAATAGCTCCGAGATCTAAAATTATATAAACAAACATAAAAATATCCATCAGAATTCGAAATGCTAAATAGAAAAATAGATTAAAACACATTTAAAACAAGTTTTGACTAATAGAATTTAAATCATAGATTATGCCACAATCACTTAAGTCCACGACTATTCAGTCACCCCTTGATATCTAAGCGTTTCACACAACATCGGTATTATTGCTCTGTTCCAGTGCTCAGCCCAATAACGACGTTGTGCTTAGGAACGCATATCGTAGGAGTTGCGGTTGTCACGGGGTGTCACCGTGACACGGGGACAAAAGGCGATTGTGTAGTTCAAGAAGCGACCAACGAGCGTAACGGACCGCACGATGACCGGTCATCGCTCAGTCGGATGCCCAACATTATTCTATCTGAGTGACGGCACCTTTGTTTGAGGTGTGTTGGTAATTGATTGATTTTTATTGTAAGGAGACTTGATGTTGCGTTAATAAAAGACTTTTTAATTGGCATTACTACGTAGCGCAAGAACCCGCAACGCGTAAAGGGGGAAAGCTAAATTAAAAAGCACATTTACAATTCTAATATATTTTATGTGGTTTAATTTTAATATAAAAAATTTAAAAAAAAATGAAATTTTAAAATATATAGAAAGCTTATTATTGTTCTTATCACATGTT
The DNA here is from genome assembly GCF_051122295.1 of Plectrocnemia conspersa. Classification (NCBI taxonomy): domain Eukaryota; kingdom Metazoa; phylum Arthropoda; class Insecta; order Trichoptera; family Polycentropodidae; genus Plectrocnemia; species Plectrocnemia conspersa. The sequence continues at coordinate 9,718,941 of NW_028277171.1, forward strand.
TTTGTGTGCTTCTAATAAAAAAAACTAGCGCCAGGAATAGCGAGAATTTTAGAGTCACGCTTAGACACTTCAGGGCTTCTTAAGTATCTAAACAGGTCAGAACTGCAGTGCACTGCATATCCTATCCTATTTGAGGAATCCTCTACATAAGGGGCTCTATGTAGGTCTCTTTATGTGAATTTTCATGCTACATCTACAGAGAGGGCCTAATTAAAAGATCAGCCATGGATTGACGTTACCTCATCTTTCTGGCGCACTCAGAAAACAACAGCCACTAGATCAGCGTACGCCACAGCGCCCACTTTTTATCCAAAAAACACGCACACTAAACTAATACAAGTATTGTAGGAGTTTACAACCATCTACTGGGATATTATATATTATTTTTTTTATTTATTATGTGCGAAATAGGCCAAAATATAATCTTTGTGATCAAACATTCTTGAAAATGGTGGCAATAATAACAAAAAATAGAAACGCATTCAATTAGAGACACCTCTTCGAATTGCATAATTTACAACTATGCCTAGGATTGATGAATTAGTTAATAATATTAAATTATTGTATTTGATGTGTGAAGAAGATATTAATTAATTCTGTGCAAAAGAAAGTTGCTTGTTTAATATTCTTTTGTAGATTTCTAAAATGTAGTATTTTTACTTTTCACAAATTTTTTTTATTAAAATGTAATTAATTGTATTTTCAAATATGTATATTTTATATGCAAATTTTCTATAAACATATTTTCCATGTATGTAAATTTATATTATATGAATATAATTTGTATCACTATATAACTTTTTTTAATTTTTTTTAATACATTTTTTAAATATTATATCATAAGTGTAACGTTATTATCGAACTCTGCATAAACTCACTGAAGTATGCGGATAATAACTATTATTGCAGTGCAGGTTTTTTGGACTTCCCAAAGTCCACAACGAGGGAATGCCTCTGAGATCAATTGTCAGTACAATAGACGCACCGACGCAAAAACTGGCAAAGTTCCCAAAGGAAATGCATTTTAATAAAATGCAATTTAATAAAAAAATTACATCTTACATTAAAAATTCATATGATTTCCTAGAAAATGTAAAATATGTGAAACTATCAGATTTAGATATCTTGGTAAGTTTCGATGTGACATCCCTGTTTACCAACATTCACATAAAAGAGGCAATAGAAGGGATTGTAAAAAAATGTAAAATTCAAAAATACATAATTGAACACTGCCTCAAATCAATTTATTTTGTGTACAATGGAGAGTTTTATAAACAGGTAGTAGAAGCTCAAATGGGCTCACCACTGTCACCGATCGTAGCTAATCTTTCTATGGATGACTTTGAAGTCAAAACATTGAAAATGGCCAAGTTAAGTCTAAAGATTTGGTTGCGATACGTAGATGATGTTTTTGTGGTTTGGCAATATGGAAAGGAGAATTTAAACAAAATTCTTACACATTTAAACAGTACATATACACAAAAACAATTCTCCCATTTCTTAGATATACGCTTAATACGCAGACCAGATAGTTCTTTAGGACACACAGTTTTTAATAAAAAAACTCACACCTATCTACATGCCAAGTCACATCATCACCCTGCACAACTGAGATCGGTGGCTGCATCACTTTTCGACAGAGCGGAAAAACTAACAGATGCAGAAAATAGAACCAAAGAGCTCAGAATTGTTGATAATGGTTATAAAAAAAGATTAAGTAAAAATATGAAAAAATGGATACGTATAACTACATTGGACATGCACATATTCTCGAAAAAAATTTAAAGGGAAATAATCATAATCATTTTCCATTAAAGTGGAAAAATCGTTTTTTTTCTGCCGAATGGAAAAGACTTCATTTCAAATGCCTCCCAATGCATTAATCAAATATTTTGTGCAGACTTTGAAAAATCCTATACAGGACAAACAAGCAGAAGAATCGCACAAAGAGCCTCCGAACACAAAAAAGTGGTAAAAATAGCCGATGCGAATTCAACACTAGCCAAACATGCATTCAATGATGACCACATAATTAACTTTTTTCCATCATGATTTTGGACAAAATAAAAAATCCTTTTGTTCGGACTAGACGAGAAGTGATTAAGATATAAATCAACAAAGCATCTTCCTTGAACAAAAGAGATGACGGGAAAATGATTCTGAGATCTTGGCTTCCAATTCTGAGCAGAGTGAAATCGGTAAACAAAAAACCACAAAAAACACAAACACTATTTCTAACACAATACAATTGCTAAAAATAATAAATTAAAATACTGATATTTCAAAAAAAGTGGCAACACCGATGAATCCACGAAATGACTAGGTCGAGGACGAGAGCGACAGTTAATATCTGAGGATGAAGAGTGACAGACTTCTTGAATCGTCAGACGCTCACATTCAAGTAAGATCACGATGGCCAATATTGATCATAACTCGCGATAACATTTTTAAATCTAATGCTCTTAAAGTAATAAATAAATAAACGTAGATAAATGCAAGTTTTATAAAATATAAGAGCAATAAAGATTGTGTTAATAAAAAACATGGGTTACCGTCAATAGCCAGTTATATTTAAAAGAATAAATTAAAATTATATTTTATTTATTTTACTGATTTTTAATTGTAGTTATTACTTTGTGCGTTACATGGGATAAACACAATCAACACCAAACTAAAATCATCTTGTGAATTAGTGAAATTTATTTTATTAATTATCAAATATTATTACATCTTACAATGAAATATTGTCACCACACAGAAGCTTAATTATTAATCTAGATTTTTATCCGTGAGATTAAAAAACAATATAAAGACCTATTCTATGATTATGATTATACAATAATCACTAATTCCAGTCTACCAAACATGACAGAAATTGAAAAACACTAGAGCTTAATGATATTGTTACAGATATTAGTCTCGACCATACTTGTTATAATATGTATTGTATACTCTAATACTAATTAATAGAGGCTGGCTAACCTTCGTACAATATAATATTTTTTATTTGAAAACCACAACCCAAATTAGCTCACAAATCAAATCAGAGAAACTTTTTTAACCTTAAATTGCGCCAACTCTTGAGTCCCGACCTTTTTAAGAAATTCGTATTTAACATAACCTCATTAAATATTTGCGGGTATTAAAACGTATCTAAACTACTTATTTTTTTAATTTAAAGTTGTAAAATATAATTGTTTGGAAACTCGTTTATACATAATGAATGATGACGTTTGATGCTAGGGGGAAGTATTATATTGTACATACAATCTCTCAGCGTAATACATGGCTTGGTCAAATGTGGTCAGGATTACCTAGTACGTGGTTATACTGACCACGATGTTCACAATGCGACGATGAATTATGCATGCATGTGACATTTGAAATCTAGTTGTTTTAAAAACTAATATCATCTAATCAGAGAAATGAAAATTATACCTGGTTGAATAAAACGTTTTCGAAAAAAGTGCATTATTCATTAAACCGATATATGTTAACAGACATGACAGGCAATACAAAGTTTAGGCTGAATTAATATTTCATTCACAATCGATGAGCCGGTTCAGTGCTAACAAACCATTGTTTTACGGTCGAACCATATTTTCTCCGAGAAATGGCTGACACTGTATTTGACAGCTTTTCACGCGCCATCATTATAAATGAATCACTAGTTTGTGTACATGGTAAATGTATTTTGCGACTCGACCGCAAATTTCACTCGTCACTCGCTAATATCAGTGAATGATGGAGGTGCTTAGTTTAGTAATACAATACAAGCGGTCCTTAAGTTTCCGATGTTTAATATAAGATATTAAAATGTAGCAACACACATACATTATTTTATTAAATCGAGATGTAAAAACAATATTTCCCTATTTTTTTTTTCTCCTATTAAAGCTTAATTTTAAGATTTAAAGACTTTATTTAATATATTTTAAATTACATTTTTATGATTAATGAAGAATTTTACTATACCAGTGCATATTCAATTCAATAATAAGTTTTTCTCACCCCTTTTATGTTATTTTCACATCAAATAAAAACATTGCTTAAAAATACCTTTTTTCGAAAGATGATATAAAAAATTAAACATTCCTAAATTATAAAAATAAATATATTGTTAAATTTAAAAAAACGTCTTGCGGTAATTCTTTCATTAAACTTTAATAACATTTGACTTATATGTAGTATTAAAAAAATTCGATAAAATAATAATTAATAAAAAAATCGTAGATTGATAATACACTGGTTTTTCCTTAAATATAGATAATCACATTTTTTTATTCGCCTTTATAAAGTAAATGGTATCTGTGATGATTATATTGAATATTTCAGATATTTTTTTATAATATCATTTTCATATCACATTTTAACTTTTATATTACTAAAAAATTGTAAGCCATATAAAACTTTATCCTTGTTTTTAACAAAAAATATATTTATTCTATATTGTTACATTATATTCCATAATCAATCCATAATTAAAAATAAATATCTATATTATTTATAATAAATAGATATTCACACCAAAGCTCTAGAAACAATGTAAACATTCAAAGTCAAGAGATTGATAGCTCAAATGGATCAAATGCTTTGCCAAATTATGCTCAAGAGGCCCGTTCGTCAATATTATACTAGAATCAATATGACTCAAGTACTTCAATTAAATTATTTCATTATAAGTTACTGGATTGTTTGAGCTTTAAATAAATACAAGTAGTTGGTTACTTCAGCAACGAATATTAAAATAAAATATCAATATTAAATCATAAACAACTAGTATTTAAGGATTTTATCATTAGCAATCAAAGAAAAAAAGTATTTGTATGACCAATAACAACAATATTAAAATTTTAATATAGCAGAAAGCAAAATTTAAAAACTTTTGCCTGAAATGCAAAAATACATTTCACAATATTGTTAATAAAAGGTTTATATTGTTTGTTTAAATAATTAACCAAATTTTGACAGTCAAAATAACAATTACGCCTAACACTTTTGTGATTATATAAAATATTTACATAGGAGTCGCAGAAAATTTCAATACGATTAAAGAACAGAAAGAAGTATTAATCATTATTTCATTAAAAAATACTTTCTTTGAATATCAATGCAACAAGTTAGCAAAAAAATTTTAAATTCGCTAACTTGTGCTCAATAATAATTCATTATTATACTTTAACAAATGAAAAACTTATTTTAAAAACAATATAATTTGTTAAACGCGTTTTAAATGAACTAAACATTGCTCAATCTATATCAAAATTGAAAAAAATAAATCATTGTATAATACTTATGTTTTATACTATATTTTTAATATACATACATACCATTAGTATCAAGTATATCGTTTATCACAAAGCTATATTATGATTCGTAATGCAAATATACAAAAAAAATTGGCACTGGCTCAGTTCGTCTATATTTATTACAAACATTTTATACATCCGCAATATCAACAATGAAAAAAGGCCTATTCGACCGCAATGCGTCAGATTTCAGCTAAAAAGCCATGTTAATCAATGTCCATGTCCAATTTAACTAAAAACGAAAATAACGACCGTCATTGCGGAACTGCGACATAACAATTACCATACATTACAAGTTTTGCTTCTACAACAGTACCAACTAATTGAATCGAGTGCATGTTGATAAAAACTTTTGCAGTTTAACTGCGCCGGTTACACGTTATCATATTTCACGTGCATATAAACATACATATAATACAATAGCAAAACGAAAATCTAAGATTAGAACGGGCTACGAGTAGTTTAAAATTGAGTTTGTTGGCGTGTTTCGCGCAAGGGATGCGAAGGGATTAAGTCAAAACATTGTGGTTAAATCGGAAATGGGCGAGCATGTATAATTCGCGTGCATACTGTATAGAGAAAATAGGACGGTGTATTTTCATTAACTTTTTATAAATTAATATTACGAAATATCATGAAAGTTAAGCGATAAAATATGCATATATGCATATAAATTTTTATGTTATATTAACTTTGTAACATAAATTTGTAAAAGAGAATAAGATAAGCTTTGAATGTGGCAACTAAATCATGATAGTTTTATCGTTACTAAAGGTTGAAATATAGCATTTTTTTTAAAACATTGGTTGCCAACTAGTTCCTAAAAATATAACAATAATAATTATTTTATATTTTTATTTAGTTTGTTAGAAAAGATTTATTTGAACATAAATGTTTACTATATTTTTTTTATAATAAATATATTGAGATGCGGTTTTTTTTTCACGGATCTCACTGTGCATCTGAAAGAATCATTCTTTATTTATATAGAGTGTAAAGTCTGCAAGTTGTAATGGAAATTTATTTACAGCCAATTTGAGCAAAAAGCGTTAAAATCGAAAGTTATAATATATATATTATAACTTTTTAAAAACTGTGTAAAACATCGAGATATGAATTTAGATTGATGTTTTTTTAAAGAATTTCTGACTCACTGAGTGAAAAAATCCAAATTAATATATATTTACATTTATTTATTATTTTTATTGCAGTATTTTTTATGTTTTTTAAGATATGCCTAATTACTATATAATTATAGTCAAATCACTTATTCTTTCTTACACAGAAATAAAAAAAAAATGGCTGAATAATCCATCCAAAATATGTACTCTAAAGTTTATACAGTTTGTGGTGATTAGTGTTAATTTTAATAAAAATTTTAAATTTTATTACAAAAACATTTTTGAACAATGCACTACTCAAATACAATGTAGTCTGTATTCGAGACATTCGAGATCGAAAACAATGCTAACATATGCTTTCATTTTATGGGTAGACTTTTAAATTAAAATATGAACTACAATAAAGGTTTAAAGAATGTATTATAGTTACTTACATTAAGCAAGTATAAAAGACAATCGAAATCAAAATAAAAATAAATTCAAGACCTCGTGTAAAGAAAAGTGCATTAAAAAAAGCATTGAAAAATGATAAAAAATACCGTGAATTTTTCTCACATTAGTATCAAAGTAATATTATACGCAAAGTTTGAGAATCACCTACGCCACGCGAATTTTATTTTAATATTAGCAAAATAAAAAGTTTGCATTTTATTTTTTTTAAATGCAGTAAAGCACAGTAAAATGGTTCAAATATTAAACAATGCTTTAAACATAGACAATATATCTAAACTATGGGAATATATAGCATAAAGAATATTTGCTTAGCAATTGCCAGATCACAACTTAAAATAAATGTTTAAGAATTCGTTATATCACATGGTTCATTCAAACAAAAAAAATGAGTTATATTTTGGGCATGAAATCAGCCATCAATTCAACTAAAACAACAACAAATTGTGAATAAAGTCGCTCGTGATAAGTGACGAAATATTGGTGGGTGAATATGACATCGACACATATCTAATCATAGTATTGGAAACGACAAAAAAGCACGTCAAATTACATCAATCTTTAAGGTTCTCCATATGGTTCTCTTTTAATATAACGATATAATCTAAAACAAATTATCAACATCATATTATATGAAAATAATATTATTACCATGGGAAACAACTGTTGAACATAACATTGCAAATATTTATAGCAGATCATAAAAACATTTTCATGAAAACAACGAGATAAAGGCATAATTACTAAATTACTACGATACTATACCAAAGATTTTTTTATGAATTGAATATATTTATTATATCTCACAGAATATATCAATAACAAAGAATACATATTTACATTATGATATGTTTTATCACATCCAGTATACATTTAAAGGTTAGTAGGAATATTGTTTTTCAATGATAGTAAGAATATTAATCTGTATATATTTTACATACTATAGTTGGACGTATTTATGTAAAACAATACAGAAATCCTATAATTTATAAATAAAGCGACTGCTCATTTCCGATTCAGTGCGGCAAAGATACATATCTAAATACAATTAAATGTTGCAATTCTAATTTAATATTGGCAAATATAAGGACAAAAGTGGCGTAAATTGTAAGATACTGGAGTGATTCTGACAATATCATTGCATATTATAACCATGTATATTATTAAGTAGTTTCCAATCAGATTTCCAATATGGTGTTGATACCTTTAAAATTCGTATCTATTGATTTAAAATGTATATAATATTGTGGTTATAATATACCTAAAAAATATGTTATCGTTATTATGTGTTAATACAGTATGTTATAAAGTGTTTAAATATTGTATTTGAAACAGGTTTATTTTTAAATCTCTTATCATCAATTCTGAACGTTAACACACATCGTCATTTTGACAAGTCAATCGATCAACTTCAAATAAATTCGAAACATTCCTAAAACAAGCCGTCAAATTTGTTCGTTTAACTAAGAGCTAAAAAATCATCCCTATTGAAAAGTTTTCAGACTCGAAACTTTTCAGACAGACACAATGCCAAAGCAGCGATGCTCTAATGGAAAATCTAATTAAATTAATACTTTACAAATAGCAAAATCGCTGTCAATGTTGCGAACCCCTGGCGGGACTCCAGACGTCGGAGACGATTTTTATATCAGCAGGGTAGATACTTACATAGATACACACATAGAGGAATGCAAGCGAAAGCTATTAAAGTAGGAATCCATTTAGGCGAAGAAGTCGTCGCCGGTGGGTGGCTAGGTGGTTAGACTACTACCAATTTCTACACAAAAAGGGAAGGAAAATACCAAAGGATTAGACGGGTGCGGTGCAGAAATTGCAGTTGAGCTGTCAACCAGAATAAAGTCGAACATTGCGGAGAAAATATAGTTATAGCAGTACCCCACAGTACAATTCCTATTTATTATTCACGCAGTGAGGTTCGACAGTAGCGCCAATTCAATTGTGTAATTAAATGTAAATTGCGTGAATGGTGAGACCATACGTCGCGGACAATAGACCAAAATTAGTTCAATTTGCATTGTTAATTTTTAGAATTTAAATTGTATTTTAAAAGATAATAAATTTCTAAATAGTGATACTATTTTTACTTAACAACACTTTTGTTAAATATTATTTATGATATGAGGGCGCTAAGAATAATAATGCATGTTTTGAAATAATCGACTTCAAATTTGTCTCTGCTTTTATTCTGTAGCTAAAAAGCCTAATAAACCTTAAGAGTCTAATAACCGTAAGTCTTGGTGGGCTTATTAAATATGGAAGATCACGCGTTATGTTATATTAATATATTATACTTTGTACAATTACTATTTAAAAAATAAACTCACGATATTGACTTTCAAGTCGATGTACTCTCGGAAATACGGTAATATAAATTATATATTTTATAAACAGTCAATTTTTTAATGTGTATTGTCTAGTGCATGTTTTTCCCAAACTATGTTGCGTGGAACACTGGTGTTCCGCGGGTCCAAAATAGATGTTCCGAGCCTAAATAGATATTTCACAAAAATTTAGAGTAAATTAAAAAAATTGAACATATTCTACTTCATAATAAAAGGAGAGTGACGATTAAACTTCATTGAGGTTTATGACGTCAAAAGAAGGCTATGATTTTTAGTACCTAGAAGTTGGGTACAGCAATAAAAGTGCCAATATTTTTTACCGAGGGTGAAATATACTTTTGGAAATGTAAATGAATTAAATAAAATTAGCATAAAAATGAATCGATTTTCTTTTACATTAATTTAGTCTGATTGCTTACTACACAGTTTTTCTCCATTTTAACAAAAAAAAATTATTACAGAATTTACATATTATTCAAAAACTAGCCATGGATCTTTGGTTGAAAACAGGAAATTTGACGAAAGAAAGGCCAAATACTTCTACTGATACGTCTATCATCGAAGAAGAAAATAATCCAAAAACCGTGATTTCTTCAAAATCGAATATTAAAGAACAAGTGTCATCTATGAACAGACCAAAACAAAAGTACGATGAAAGTTATTTAAATTTTGGATTTACGTATAATGGCAATTCAGATGCTCCTGATGCAATGTGTGTTTTGTGTCAAAAAATACTCGCAAACAGTTCTTTGGCTCCAGCTAAACTTCGCAGGCACTTCGAAACGACACTCTGATTACAAAAAAAAGACATGCAATTTTTTAAAAGACAACGTGACTCACTAGAAAAGTCCAAATTTCAAATGATTACAATGACTAAAACTGAAAATGAAAATGCAACAGAAGCTTCTTTTCACGTGAGTTATCGTATTGCACTTAATGGTGAAGCTCGTACAATTGGAGACACACTCATTAAGCCATGTGCAAAAAAAAATGATGTCATGTGTTCTTAATGAGCAGGTTACTAAATAAATGATGCAATACTGTTTCACGACGCATTGAAGATATTTATACTAGCATAGAGAAAGAGTTAATTCGTCGACATGGATGAATCTACAAAAGTCGCAGGACTTTTTTGTTCGTTACACATATGATAAAAGTATTAAAGAATATTTACTCACGTGTGCATATCTACACGGAAAAATTACAGGAGAAGATATATTCAACTGTATTAATGACTACATTACAAAACAAAAGATAGGCTGGGAAAAGTGTATTGATATTTGTACAGATGGTGCTCGTGTAATGGTAGGAAAAATTAAAGGTGTTGTATCACGTATCCTGAAAGTATCTACAAGAGCTACTAGCAGTCACTGTATTTTTTATAGGCATACACTGTTGACTAAAAAAAATCCACAAATTTAAAAAATGTTATGGATGAAGCCTTGAAAATGATAAGCTATGTAAATCTAGACCACTTCAATCCAGATTATAGAAAATTTTGTGCGATGAAATGGGTAGTAAACATAAAGCACTTTTATTACATACTAAAGTGAGATGGCTAGCAAGAGAAAAAGCACTATTAAGACATTTTGAACTTCGAAATAAATTATTAGTCTTCTTGAAGGCACAAAATAATTTGCAACATAATTTTATCAAATTTTTAACAAATCCTTCCTGGTTGATACATCTTGCATATCTGGCGGATATTTTTACAAAGTGCAATGATGTTAACTTATCATTACAAGGAAAAAGTATTACAATTTTTAATATAAGAAATAAAATTGAATATTTTGATAAAAAAAATACAATTTTGGATTTTATCAGTTGAATCTAATAATTTTGATTGTTTTCCATTCTTAGATGACAGTTTAAGTGAATTGAATTTTCAAGTTGACAAAAAAGTTTCACAAGTATTTGTAGAACACCTATATAACTTGAAAACAACTCTTTCGGAATATTTTCCGAAAACTAGTAAGGACGATTCCTGGATTCGGAATCCATTTTCCGTGGCAGTTAAACGGGGATTATAAGAATTTAATGTTTAATATAGTGCTTATACCAGGACAGCCCAATACTTTTATATTTGCGATCTACTTTTGCAATAAAAAATCATCACGATCTACCATTATGCAGGGAGAAAATAATAATATTATATAAAACGTTTATCTGTAATGTCAGTATAAAAAAGAAAATAAAGAAAACAAACAATAGGGACAGAGTAAACACTACATTAGATAGAATATTCTTAATGAGATCGTTGACACTGCACAGATTTGGTAATATTTTAAGTTGGGATTACACGATAAAAGAGATAATCGTAAATATCACTCAAGATGTTCATCCCGCAAATAATTTCGTATATCCGATTTTGTAATGTTTATATCAGAAAATGCGGATTCTCCCAAATATGTAGAGCCAAAACAAAACTTAATTTGTGTGCTGCATTTTTCACAATAGATATGTGTCTAAAATGTAGTTCCAAACACAATCTTTGGATTTTAAATATAAATATTTTTGAAGGTTGATTATTGCTGATTCTAGCTCAAAATAAAAAAAATATGGTATAATATTTAATGTTGTTACATTAAAATATCAACTGCAGAATGAGAAAATATATCATAAATATAGCCCGTCAAATTCTTATAATATATTAAAAATATCTTGGAGTTTATTTAATGTATTTTTTATATTTTCATAAACGATATTATCAAGATAGATTATTTTTTACTCTTAAAAACATTTCATCATGCAGCTCATTTATTTTTACACAGCCTACACATAGAACCTATATTCGCGAAGCGTACGTTTCCTAAATTTGATTTTATATTTACTGCCCATATAAATCTCGAGCACTTAGCAGCCTCGGAAGTAGTGGGTTGAGTAAAGGCGGAATCACTCAAGAGAAAAGTTTACTTTTTGATTTGCCAAATGCACGATCAGGTGCTAAAAACCTTTTAAACCCCATAATCCTCTAATAAAACTGGTTTTACGGACAAATTGAAAGTCGAAACCGGACCGAAACCTCGATGGATTCGAAACATCCGCTATTGGGACCTTTTAAAACTAATTTTAAAGTTTAGTGCCATGAATAAGTGTGTTTTTTACTAGGGGACAAATTAGATAAAAAAAAAACAATGAGGAAAACTCGCCTTGAAACGCCGCTTCGAACTGCGTCACATCCGGTGGGTCCAATCCATCTGCTATCGAGATGAAAACGGTGATTGAAGCCAGAACGGCCATGTAGATAAACCTAGAGTCCTTAAAACCCATTTTAAGGCTTATCCTTTCTGCTCGCTGCCGATGATGGTATCCAAAATAGAGCACTTCAAACACAAACGACGCACATTGTATTACTTTTATTTTTTCGACTCCAACTTTCAATTAAACATTTTCGATTCGAAACATTCACAGAAACACTTTTGTTTTAACGATCACTGGTAACATATCGATTGATTATTTAAATAAAAATTGAAACAACACTATTTTTTCAACATTTGGTCAGCACACGCGAACCTGAAAATAAAAAAAATACGGTAAAGTTGCTGATAAATTGCCAACCTTAGTAACAATTAATTATCAAAAATCAGACCTTTCTTGTAATTATTCACAATATTATTATGGTTGTATATTTACCAAAGAAAACTAATAGGCGTTATCCAAAGCTTTCAAGGATATCAAACATTTGAAGCTACTCTAGATAAAAAAAAACATACTTTAGTTTTTATTGATTAAAAATGATTTATTACACTAAGTTGCTTATATATAATTTTTTTATAACCTTATTTGAATTTTTAATAATAAAAATATTAATATTTTAACAACAGTTACTTTAACTTACTAAACAATGGTGCTTCCGTAAATGATTTTTTCTTGTATATTTTTTAAATAGGATTCTGAAAATAGTTTGAAAAATTTTGTTATGGTATTAGATAATGCGGTGTCTTTTTTTATTCTTACTTGCCAATTTTCAAGTTTGATGTTCTATTACTTGTTTGATATTTTTGTTGTTTTCCAAAGATAATAATTTGTAACTGAAGTAGCAGGTAAATTTTTAGATAATCTAGTACTGATTGATTGTGTCATTTAGGATTTCTTTTAACTCTTTTGCAACTTAATGAATTTGATTTCAATGCTTGGTTTCCTTGTTAGCTCGGTAAGTTATCTGGTTGTTTATTTTTGCGGGTGTTGCACCACTGGCTGAGTTTTGTACGGCTTCCGAGGCACGAACAACTGCTTAATAAAAAAAATAATTTAAGCGGAACACATAGTTTGATGTTTTTTTTACCAGGTTCCTTAATTAATTTCAGTTTGTTTTTTTATTGTAAGAATTGTTGGCATATGTCTTGTTAAAACCTACGTTTCTAAAGTTATTATAAATGGAAAATGATCTGATGAAGGTCCAATGAGTTATGCTTTCAAGTAGGCGCTTGATATTTCTTTTGTCACACAGAAATCTATTAATTCAGGAATAATCCAATTGATAATGGTTGTAATTTCTTGCTCTCCGTTGCTTTTATAAGTTCTCTAGCGTGGGGAGTAATTATTCTAGAGCCCCGCCTTACTTGGTATGTTTGGCTTTATAATATCCACCTGCAGTAAATTTGTCGTCAAGACTTATTCTTAAAAATATATTTTTTATTGCATGTTTAAGTACACGATATACTGCATTTATTTTTATCGTTCTAAAGCACATAAAACATTATTTTCTGGGGCATTTTATAAATGTAATAATTTGTTTACTGTAATGCATTAGGTTCACGCCATTATAGTTGTGACGACAAATTTACAATTTAATAGAAATAATTTCTTTTATTACACAATAAATGTATATATTAATTTTTCAATTATTTAATTATTATCTATAAATATTTTTAAATGCATCTTTAATATACTCACACGATCAATGTCAGTCAGGAGTTTGCGGGTGTTTAATGCGACGTTTCGTATTATATTATGCGAATATAAAAAAAACAGGTCGTAAAGACAGGGTTGAGTTACGGCCTGAATAATGGGGTCGGTTCGGTCCAGTCCTCCTTGCACAGGGTGTTTTTTCAGACGAAAAAAAGTCGTTCCGAAAGTTGATTCATTATCCGGGCGAAAGTTTCGGGTCGGCCTTTTGATACGCGGCGAGCTGAAACAAACAAAATAATTTTAATATTGATCGAGCGGTCAGCGACGGCCAAGCGGTGGCATACGGGCTGTTGAGTAACTTTTTTCACACCAGGCTGGACAAAAATTAGTACTTTTATTTCGTGCGGACGTATGTATACATACATTATATATGTGGCAATCGATCTGCGTCAATGTTGAAATTAACGTAAAATGATTAATCTGCTTGGATCCAAGTCGAAATTTTGCTAAAAGTTTATTTTGATGTTTGTTTGAGTGTTATTAATTATAATTTACGATAAAAGATTTACAATAATTGATAAAGCTAAACGAAGCAAAGCATATACAAGTGGATTAAAAAACGTGTTGCAAATTTTTATTTTTTACTTTTGATGCTATCAAAAAAATCAACATAACAATTTTTATTTTATAATAATATAATAATTTTGTGTTATAAAATATCATTAAAACTGCATGAGATATAAACATAAGCGTTCGATTAATTATTTTTTTAAACCCATCAGTATTTATAAATATATTAAGTGTTTTTAAGCCACTCTATAATAATTCTATTTAAGTCACATTGGTTTCCATGAATAATTGTATTATATTATTATTTTAAATGCATTTCACATTATATATATTATAATATTAAAATAAAATACTGCATGATTGTATTGCAACGATTGTTTATTTAAATTTACCATCACAATAGACAAGAAATATAAGTTAGTGATTAAAACCTCAAAGTCCTTTGTTTGAAACCCATATAAACTTTGGTGTTTTACAACTTCTATTGTGTCGGGATGATCGAAATTAGTGATTATTAAATATTAAGTTTTCCTAATCTCACGGGTAAATAAATAGAATATAATTGAATTGAGTTGTGTTTATTGTCATCTATTTATTGTAAGCTGTAATAATAGCTCATAATTAATAAAATATATTACTAATTTATAATGAATTTCAGTCTGGTGTCTCGCTATTTACTTAGTAAGTGTTGATTGTGTTTATCTTATTGTAACGCATGGAGATAATACCTGTTATGTTTTAATGAAACATTTAAAATAAATAAATAATTGTTATAAAAATGCATCTTTATATAATAAATAGGTTGGATTGCAATATGTTTTCTCTTAGTTTTTTACTTTCACAAAAACCTATTATTTTCATAAGCGACTTAAATATATGCACGCGAATTGTCATTAAAAATAATAGTTATGGTTTTACATTTTCTTTTAATAATTAACGAATCCAATCTTGTACTAAAATTGCATTTTCATATACATGTGTATACTATATACTCAATAGCATTTATACCACTGTTATTGCAGCGTGTTTACTACTGTGCGGGTTTCAACCAACTACACTATCATTCAAACGCCCATTTCAAATAATATGAAAAAGAAATAAGCAACTGACCAAACAAAAGGCGAGCAATAGAAGAGAATACTCAATACCACAATCAAGACAAAAAATCAGTCCTGAAATTTTCGAGATTATATTTATAAATCCCGGGATTCATGGTTGTCGAGAAATCGTCTGGGATTCCAAAATTGGATTCCTTAAATATAACATAAAATATTATTTTTTATGAAATATTATTTTTGTATTGATTATAAATTTATTGTTAATTTTTTTGTAATTGTATATGTTCCTTAAATAAATATTGTTTTATTGTGTTTGCATTAAATATAATAATTTTATTTGGTCTATATATATTTACTATAACCTTTTTAGCTATCACTTAAATGACCACACCTAAACAACAACAAGGTGGACATTATGAAACATTGGGAAAACATATAATATGACTATTATTATGGTCCTATTTAAAAAAAATCAATAACAGTATGTCATCTAAGGTATTTAATTAAAATTTGTTTATTTTCTTACTAAAATTATTTTTCTTATATTTATATTATATTACATTAAAATATCTATTGTCTAATAGTGGTAAGTACTGATTATGCGTTTTAATTTAATTTAAACTAATTAATTAGATTATTTATATTTAGAAAACACGAGAAGCACTTTTCTGCATGTATATGCTCCTTCAGAGATGTTACGAAGTGTGTAAACCTGTTTACATTTGCTTCTTAGATTTTGATAAAGCATTTGATCGCATAAGACATAATAATCTTATTGAGGGCCTAAGTTCAATCGAGCTAGATAACAGAGATTTAAGGCTTCTCAAAAAGCTGTAGTGGAATCAATCGGTAGTAATCATCATTAAGGCAGGCAAACCAAAAATATTCCAAAACAAAGTGATGTCGAACAGGGATGTGCTCTTTTCCCTATTATTTTTAATTTATGCTCCGAAACCATATTCAAAGAAGCATTTTAGAAACAAAAAGGAATAGTAATTGGTAGTGAGACAATTAACAATATTCGTTATGTCATGGCAATATTTTCTGAGACCGTTGAAGACTTTCAAGGATCCCTAGATATTGTAAATAAAGAATGTTTAAAAAGGGATCTACGAATAAACATCTATAAAACAAAATTTACGGTTATAAGTAAGCTCTCCGTGGACCCGGAAAGCTTATCATCAGACGGAGATAAAATTGAAAGGGTAGTTTGGTAAATGACGAAATAAATCCAAACAAAGAGATTGAAAACTACACCAAAATTTCTAGAATCCAGTTTTTAAAATTTAAAGCTAGTCTTACAAGCAAATACTTACATTTTTAGATTGGAATTAATTTCGTGAATGCAAGACTTGGTCTTTAAAAATTATTACAATAAATGGACTGAAAGTGATGAATCTCTAATGACCGAATTCTCTTCACAATAGGACAAGATCGTGAACTCCTTTCAACCATCAAACGAAAGAATATGGTATAATTTAAAGCATTTTATTATGATCCATCATCATCTAATTCATAAAAAATATTGTTGTCTAAACTATAATTTCACGTTTACTAACTTTTTTGAAACAATATATTTTATATTCGGATTATATATGAAATTGTGCTCTGTTGTTAAAAAAATATTTCTAAAAACAGCAATTTACTTTCAAGTTTATTGGATACAATAAATCGAAATATAAAATAAAACGTTTATGGTTAAAGCTAAACGTACATATGTATACTATATGTGTCTTGAATTCATATTTACGGCAAAAGTTGGAAAACCCCTGACCCTATAAAAAACCTTCAGAGCGTTTTGTGGTGCGATCTGAGACCAGATAAAGCGAAAAGCTTAATGATTTACGATCGAGAAAATCCAGGTATGTATGGCATAAATTAATATTTTCCAAATGCTCTAAGATATGAAGGAACGCGTGCCAAGCAGAAATAAATATTTGCCAAAAAAAAATATTTTTATTTAATTATAGACTAAATTTTATAAATCATGTTATAATGTATCAAATAAGTACGTTGTTAATTTAATTTGGTAATTTATGTTACATGTATTTTTTTGTTAAATAACAAAAATAATTATATCTCATTAAAAGAACGCGGCCGAGACTGCAATTACGCCTCTTTCTGTCTAATGCCCTTCAGCCCTTAGTGAGGCCAAATTTCAGACGCTGGCTATAAGGCAACTGTTGACTGGCAAACGAGTGAGTTCTCCTCCCAGTTAAGGGCTCACAAGAATTCGCCGAAACAAATTTCGGAGGGCGAAATTGTCAACGGGGAAAATTTTACACTTTGCACGTTTGACGAAATTAACTTTTGAGAATAAAATTAAAAATAACCTTCCCGAATTAAATTACGTATAATTAAAGTGCGTCGAAAATTATGCGAGGCGTGATAAGTATTACGGCTATGTAACGCGAACGGGAAAGGGTTAAAAATTTATTCTAAAAGTTAAATAAAAAATAAAACGAATTTTAAACACATCAATTATTTTTGTGTCTATTGATTTTATAATATATAAAAAATTAAAAATAATTTAAATAAGTGTATTGCAAATATATATGAAATTTTATATATTATAATGAGAATTGTATATATTATAAAGCTCATAAATAAAATAAACTTTGCAGTTTAATATAAGCTTACCCTTATTGTGTGCTTAGCTCTAATTTTTAATTAAAAGCTTTTCGAAAAAAACAAACTCTATGCATAAAAAATAGCTTTTTATTACCAACAATGAGCTTACCATTTTTCATTATAAAAAAGACTCATGCAAATATATGACTTAACAAATCAATTACCATGACTGGTGTTTTATAGTAATAAAATTATTAACTTAGTTACAGTGTTTTTTACGTTTTTCAATGCACCTTTTTAGATGAAAAAATAATTGTAAGAAATTCAATGAAATACGTAATATTATAATATAAGGATTGCCGCTCGAAAGTCGTCGGATTAATGACCATCCTATTGAACTCAGTAATTTGATTAAAATACTTTTCAAACCAATGGAATGTTGCTTAAATTGTAATTTTACTGAAACCAAGAAAAAAAAACAGTCGATATTGCTTCCTACTGACCGGTTAGTACCTTACTGGTTTTATCAAAAATAATATATCGAAAAAATACTATTAAAATGAATCCAACTTGTAATAGAGGAACTTAATCTCTTACCAAACCATCAATTTAGCTTTAGAAATAAACATTTTACAATAGGCCATGTGCATAGGTTGGCTAGAAATATCAATGAAGACTTTGAAAATAAAAAATAGATACTGCTCAGCCGTATTCTTCGACGTAACCCAAGTTTTTGACGTAACTCAAGTGTGGAACTCTAGACTACTCTACAAAATTAAGAGAATGCTTTCACACAACACCTTCTTAATAATCCAATCCTTCCTAAAGGATAGACACTTACAAATTAATATCGGAGAAATAAACAGAAAACTGCCTCAGGGCGACCGATGCTGTATTTGTTATACACGATAGGTCTGACCCAAAAATAGCATCAAAGAGACTGCAAGATCATCTCGCAAAATTCTTAGCTTCGCTTTCGAAATAGTGAATCGGAGCTAATGAAACATAATCAATCCATGATATATTTACGCTGAACAAGATAATTGCCCTCCGGAATCTTGACAGAAGACTGACCTCGAAAACTCATATTTGGAACATCTGGGACAATTTCGCAGGCTGTACTGGCTCACAAGAATAAATTCAGGCTTATCATTAGAAAACATAATGATAAAAAAACTTAATCATAAAACCAGCGTTGTCTTTAATAGCTCAAATTTGCTGTGTAAACTCTATATCTAAGTTGAAACTTCAAGACAAACCTTAACCTAATGAAAGTCTTAAAACTAACTATAGTTTTTTATCTTTCATTAGGTCATGTTAGGTTTTGGTTT
This sequence comes from Plectrocnemia conspersa, assembly GCF_051122295.1. NCBI lineage: Eukaryota > Metazoa > Arthropoda > Insecta > Trichoptera > Polycentropodidae > Plectrocnemia > Plectrocnemia conspersa. The sequence continues at coordinate 9,738,565 of NW_028277171.1, forward strand.
GAACAGCAAATGGACAATTTTCAACCATCAAATTAAGTTTCATTGCCATTTTAGAGCAGCATATAATTACACTAGCACTAGTAGAAATATATACCTGTGAAAATGTATTCAATATGATTGCACTGAAACAATTAGTAAAATTATATTTATACTGGTAAGAATATAACTGTAACCCATTAACAAACAAATTTTGTTGACTAGTTGCTTCTAAAAACCCAAAAAATATTAATAAATGAGTTTTTTTAATATTATGGACCTCTTAAAAATTGCATTGGCCTCATAATATATTTTTATTTTAAGCAATTTTATTTATGGCCATCCATGTTGTATTAGATACACAGCCAGTTTATTACTAAACAATCATGATACTTTGTTATAAATATGTTTTAATCTATTAACTTTGTTATTAGGAACAACGCATCAACCCTTCCTTCATATCGTAAACTGTTTTAAATTCAATCAAACCATCCCGAAACTCGTTAGGCATATTACCTAAATCATATTACACATCAAAATCACGTCCACATCTTACTTATGTACATGCACTCGACTATATTCAACAGGGCCGCCAAAACAAATTCACATGACACCCCTAAACTTTGACTAATTTAACGCCACTTTGTGCCAGAATGCGCCCATTAGTTTTGTGTCCCGAGTGCCATATTAATTGCGCCCCCGGCGCCATCACCTGCGCATCCTGCGACCGCAAGTTGCCCAATTTGGGACACACTAATCGCGGCCAAACGGGCAATTTTACCCGCTGAATTTTTAATTCCCCCGTAATGGCGCCATGCATGTTTCACTTAGCTGCGCCGGCCCTGGCGACGCGTGGACACATACCTGCGCATAAACACTGAGAAGCAGCGCTTAGAATTTTTTAATTTTTTTAATGTTACTGCGAGGATCTTAGGGAGATCTTGACCCATACTTAATAAATATACATATACTAATCTCAGATTTTTTAAAAGTGGTTTCAAGAAACGATGAAAATATTGTTTTAAGAAACATATTTTTTTGATATTGTTTTCTGAATTCCATCCTCATTCTAAGAAAATAGATTTATCATGTTTACGTCCAACGCGAATTTTATGTAGGACGACGCTATTGCAATCATGACAAATTTGACCCATATCCGTCTCTAGCACACGCCTTTTAAGATTCGACACAATCGGTGCATTGGAATGCATATTTTTAATATTGCTTAGCTTTTGGTGGGACGCATAGTTAATATTGTTTTATAAAATATTCTAAAAACTAATGTTACTGATGATAGTATAAGTTTTCTTGTTATATGATATGTTACAAAATGAAATCATAAAATAAACCCAGAATAATGAGTCATGTCATACAGCTATAAATCAGCATTGTATTCATCGCACATAGCGAAAGTTACGACCGTATAAAATCAGATGAACGAAGTAAAGAAGGCAATCGATATTCTGACTGGATCTGGCAATTGGCGACATGCCAAAAGTCTACTAAAGTTCAATGTCGCGGCACATCGAAAATCTCAAAGTATAATAAAGATAGTTACTTATACACTTATTTACTTTCATTGATTATATTTTAATAAGACTTGAAATATACTGGAAGATGTCTTATTTATTAATTATATACAAATTTTATTAGTTATATACAAATTTACTATATCTTTACTTAAATTATGATACATATTTATATGAACAAACAAAAAGGTTACACTGGTTTTACATCATTCTGTTGCTAGCTTTGTGTATCAAAATTGTTGGTTAAACCTTGTATTTATCTTAACCCTAATGGGAATATAAGCAACAAGTTGCGTGTAAAATCTCGTATCTACTTTTCTTTACATTATAATTATGTCTTGCAAATGGTAACACTCCAACGATATATTTTTATACGGAACCTTTTTACAGTACATAATACTTTTTGTTAAAACACGACATTTATTTAGATATAGTATTTGTTTTAAATATTTCACTAACATTACGAATAATTACAAAATTATATAATACATTTAGTTATCTTACTTCCGAATCACGATATAAGAATCTCTAGTTGTGAAAGATATATTGATAAATGGATAATGTTACTCTTTGCGGTCTTTTTGCTTCAAGCTGTTTTAATTATCACTTCACCTTGCCTACTTCATGACAACAAATCTACAAATAACGGTACAATGTGACAGTATTACTACAAAAATGATTAATATAATTGAAAACAAAAATAATATGTAGCTAAAAAAGCTAAATTTGTATATATCAAAATAAGTAATATTTCTGAGTAATATCCAATTATTACACACCTGTCTCTATCGTGTTAAATATTTTTCCGAAAATCTTTTATGATGTGCATAATCGTGGCACAACTTCATTGTACTGTTATGTTTGCATTCTTAGCATAAATTAGCACAATAATATGTACTTATGTCAATTAAATATACTTGTGAAATTATAATACATTGTGTTTGATACGTGTATAATATTTAATACCTATTATGGTGCCCATGTGAAAAACCAAATTGCTTACAAACAAAGAAAAAGGGTATTGTTTTCCCAAATCGAGAATTTTCATTTCTCAAGCATTTTGCTGATTTATTTTAAAAATAAAGTCAAAAGTATTTGATTTAAAAATAATTGCTAACGATTTAATCAGTCTTATATTTGCTTTGGCAATCTAAGAACTGCAATAATAATCAGATACCAAGAAACCGCTCTACGTGAGAATCAGCAAATTGAAAAAAATATGGGATTTTCCACAGTTTTTTTTCCACCGAAAAAACAAGAAAAGAAGAATTACCGATTCCACTTTAGATTGTATGTGTTAAAAGTTATTTTATGAATAATGTACCTACTAATATATAATTAATAAATATTAACGATTTTTAAATATCTTTTATATTTTAATTATTATGAATAATATAATTTACATGCCTAAATATTGGCAAAAAGGTAATGCAAAAATTATAACAGTTAAGATATTTTACATATCGATGGCTTAAAGTGTAAAATTGCTAACTCCATATTTAACAACTTTACAGGAGAAAAAAAAACTAAATAGACAACTTGAATAGGAAAATAAAACAATATCTGAAGTTTGTAGTTTAATGTACGTAGTGTTTAATTGGAGATTTTAGAGATAGAATTTTTTTTATCCACAATAATATTTTGTAATATAATAGTCACATTCAGTACATATATTTTTATATTATATATTTCACATATTTTTTTATAAAATAAAAAGTCTCAATAAAATCGAAAAGTGAAAATTAGAATTCTTATTTCTCGAGAAATGAAAAACATCGAAAAACCAAAATACCTAGGAAAAGTAATGATATTTTTTATGAATCATCAAGATTTATAGATGATTATGAAAAACCTCTTTTTCTTTACTAAATTCCAAGCATAAAGAATTTAAGCCACGACCAAATAGTCTTGGTCATTGCTGAGAAAGGACGTAACTTATACCATATAAAGCCTTAACTACTTGGGCCCAAGCAGAATGCACTGACAGGGAGAGGCTCTCATTGATATCATTAGAGTCTACAACCCTTAGAGCTACAACCACGATGATTCGGTTCTTCATACAAAGAGCCAATGCCACTACTACGTCCGCCAGAGTATCGACCACGCCAGAGACCCTGCGTCTCAAGATACCGTTTCCTTTAAATACCATGCCTACAGTATCTGTATAAAAATTGCTTTTTTTTTCATTTTAAAATAACAATTTTAATGAATACTAGTCGTAAAATAAAATATCCCCAACCAAAGCTAGGTGAGACGATTAGCTTATTTTTTGAATATTTAGAAACGCAAATGTACAAACTATTTATATACATATCGGTATGATTTTTTCAGTATAAAATAGTTATTAAATATGTATTTGAAAATGAGATTCATGATTATTTAAAACTACTATCTAAGCCTCGACGCCCAACATACTGATGGCGTTCTTTTGTATGCAAATTTGCTCTCACGCTCCGAGTGAGTCCGTTTTGCTTTCGTTGTAATCTTTTCTAAAAAAGAAACCGAACAAACTGTCCGAACATGAGCAGTCGTGTTTGGAATCTAGTTATGAACCTGATGCTCGGACACGACGTTCGCCAAATAAAAACTCGAAGAAAACTTAGCCGAGTACCTGCGTTTAAGTTTACGGTGTAATTCCGTGCCTTGATTAGATTTAAAATTTAAACAATATCGCACCTGTACCTTTTTTCCCTCAGTCGTTATCACAGTCCAGATGAGTAGAATATTAAATTATACACAGTTATAAATATAAATTTGATCGCTTGTGAAAAATATAAGCGACATAGTTATAAAAGTGGTTTAAAGAGGGCGAGAAAAGAAAAGTTTTAGTAAATTATTATACGCTAACTTAATTTTTTTTCGTCGTCGTCCCTTATTTAATCAGCAGGTCTAAAAACATGGTTACAATTATTAATATGGATACATTAATTAATTGAATTGTAAAAAATAAAAAAAATACAAAGATTTTTTATTCCGGCATTTTTCTTCCGTGGCACGGTACCGGGTCGCGATTCATATGTTGAGAAACGCTGCTCTATAACACTCTACAGCTCGCCGCTTTAAATCACCGAGCATCGACGGACTGCTGAAATCTCCCCTAAGCAACTACAAAAAGTGCTTCATTAAATACAAGCTACGTAGAATGCAGTGAATTTTATAGACAGTATAACTACAGGACGTTAATCGACAATAAATTAATAAAGTGCAGCTGAGCATCTTTGCCGCCTTATCGAAAATTTTGGCGATCCACACTAAATTTCATTTGCTCAATTTGATCATTTACTCACTGCTAAGTCTTTAATCAAATTATTTTTTAAAAATCCTACTAAAATAATTTTGATTGACAATTGCAGATGCTCTCTTGTCATCTAATTTTGGTTAAGGCAAGCTACATATCCCTTCTTATGATGTTGTAATTGAACAGAAGAATTTAATCATATGCCACGTCGGACATTTCAATACCTCCCGCGGGAGAGAATAACACCCGATCCCAACCAAAACACCGAAGCGTTAAAATCGGGCATAATTTGAGGAAAATTGAAGCGAGCGAAATGCGTACGAAAATTAGTGGTGTAAACGTTCCGATTTTCGAATCGTTTGCCAACAAGTTTAATATTGATTTTGACGGCGAAGCGCATTGTTGCGCAATCACGTAGCGGTACTACAATATTGAATGGCATGTGTTCAAAATTACCGATAACCAATGTCGAGGAATATGGAGCAGAATATCAGAGAACTAATTTCGATATGGAATATGTGAAAAGAAGACATATTGGTGCGTAATTGCTACTAAGTTATAGTATAGTTCAACGGTCGTAACTAATATTTAATTGCAGGCCGCAAAGCATATTCTTAGACGACACTTCGACTCATGAGCAAAAAAATTGATAGCAACCTAAACGTAAAAATTAAACATCGTCATAAAACTATTAGATTGAACCTAGAGATTCTTGAAAAAAATCAACTAACTCATACTCAGCTGATTGTTAACATTAGTTACGTTATCAAACTAAATATAGTATAAAACATACAAAATTTAATAACGCTTATTTGTATCTGTTTTTTGTATATATGATTATCGTTATTGTATGTTAAACTACAACAATTGAGATCCGTCAAAGAAATATTAAATCTAAATGTCTAAAAATGCACAATATTTAAACTCAAATTTATTTATTTGTAGTATTTTTTTCATTGCAAAATGATGAGTGCATTACAACTAAGGATTACAATGCTAGTAGTATTGATACTGGTAATTGGGACAAAAAAATCGACTTTAGATAATACCGGTATTATAAAATAAAAAACCGGTAGTACCGATTTTTTATATTACAAAGTTGTATAATAACTTCTTTTTGTATTAAACTCGTAATATCCATAATTAGACAGACATAAACGTCGGTAACGTATGGCAAAATTTGACCTACTTGTTAATTATATTTCCCCAAAAATAATATAATCATTAGATTTTTTCGCAAAACTCGCAAGCAAGTATCAACATTCAACATAAACTTAGCAATAAATCATTCAGATCGAATTTAAATCAGATTTGTTGACTAAGCCACATTTAAAAATACTAAATACCATATGACAATATGGTATATTTGTAATCTAATAAAAAAAACAATTTACAAATCGCAAATTTCTACAAAACATAATCACATATGTTGGATCTTAATAAACCTCAAAAAGTATAATATTAATATAATATTTATATATTTTAACAATAATTGTCGGGATATTAGAATTTTTAGATTTTACTAATCACTAATCATGGTAAAACATGCGAGCTTTACTCGGATTTTTTCTTCGTTTGGTGATTACCAAATAATTTTAATTTTAAAATAATATCAAAACCATGTAATACTGTTTTGTCTATCCGTAATAGCAATATTGAAAATTCCGGTAATATTGCAACCCTTAGTTACAGTGAAATAAATATAATCAGCAACTATTAAGTAATAAGATTCCACGCTGAAATCAAAATCTGTGTTAGTGGACAAATCTATTTATATTAATAAATTTAACGGTATCTAATAACAGTTTTAAAAGCACTTGCATAAAAACCGTGTGCTATCTGAAGAACAGCAAAAAATTAAATGTATAGTTCTCCCCAATAGGTAGCAATCATTCCCCAGATTCACATTTCAAGTGACGACATTAAAAAATAGCTATTTCAAATCACTATTATACAGTTTAATAACATAATAACAACAAAAAAATAGCTACTACTTTAGAAATCTATGTTTAATATTTTAACAAAATATATTTAATGATATTTATTAAAATAAGTAAGTACTATATTATTTATTTGTTTTTTTTTATAAAATACTATAAAATATGTATCATTCTGTATATACCAGTATAGCCTTATTGTGTGTGCATATATAATACTGAAGGGAGGGTTTTAAGATCAAAGAAGGGTAACCCTTTCAATTAAGAATGCTAGATGGATACATTTATCTTTCTCATTATAACGCCCATGGGTCATATTGTATTTTTGAGTTGAAACGCATACAATTTATGTACATTTTAAATTTCAGCATGAAATTAAATTATAATAATATTATTAAAATCGCATATCTATGATGTATCACCACATATCAGTAATACCCACTACCATTCGAAATGCAAAGCACATTTTCGATCCTTAGCTGGTCATAATGTGTCTCGGGAGCTTTAATAAATATCTATGATAAAATTGTATTTTATTTGAACGAAATACTTCCAGATAACGAAATCAGTGTCTTAATAATTATCACGCGTAGAGCTCTATGTTATATGGGAAACTTCTTGAAGTAATAAATTTTTAAAAATATTAAATATCCATAAATAGAAGAATGAAAGAAAGAAAAAGATAGCGTGACCAAGCGTACATAAAACAACCTATGTACATATACATATATGTATATGCATACATTTGATATATATTTTTTAATATTTTTCCCTTTGTATTCCCGGGTCCACTGTTATAAAATACAGATGTCTTTCACTTGACTGGGTCGCTGAGGTCCTGTAAGGATACGTTCGGCGAAAAATGCCCAGTAAATTATCATACTTTCATGAACGTATCATATTCCATTTGTTATCGGAGAGCGTCCTGAGGATCCTGTCGACCTACAGATACGCTCGAATTCTTTCCGAATATCGGAAAATTCCGTAAAATATTCAGAGGTGACGTATGCCCTTGGGTGTGGGGACGAAAAACGTGAAAAAAATGTGGAGCACGTCGTTAAGGGTTCAAACCAGTAGCGAGTTCCCATAAAAGCTGTGAAACTATACAACAAAACGGTTCAATACATATTTGGTCAGCAAAAGTTGACGAATTATATTGTAACAAGTGTCAAATAATTCATAAGTTGCTTGCAGATTATTTTGTAAGTATACGTATATGTATTTTAATAAAAACACAAAGTTTATTGTTCTCGCTTGTAGCCACCCCACGGGTCGCTCGTGTCTACGTAAATGTCTGCGACTCGCTGAATAAGATACTTGATTATATTACAAGATGTAGATACAATTAATAAGTTATCTATTATCATAACTTAGTGCGATCGATTGTGCTTTATGTCACAGATTCATTTGAACATTAGTCATTCTACGCCGCTGAATTTTAATCGTCCCCCTTTCATACGGTTCGTTAAGTTTACTTTGGCAGATTGACATTTTAGCCGCTATGTGAGAGCTTTGGCGGTGCCTAGTAAAGCTGCTTAGCACCTGGTGCAAAAAGAGCTACGTTACGAGTGTAAATCGGCTTCGAGTCTTCCCCCTAATAGCTAACTAGACGGAGGTATAAGAGACATTTATATATTTGGCATCTAATTTTAAGATAATGCTAAAAATTAAATACTTTTTAGGTGTTTTACACACAAAAATATATGTGATTCAACAAAAGCGCGTCATCAAAAATTCGTATGACAAAAGTGTGCAAATATATTTTCTTAATAAATAGAGAACGATGAAATTTTAAGTTTAAAGTTATAAATGTATCGAAGGGAAGCAACAAGATGATAACCTGACAGCCTTTTAATATATAGTCAAGACTTTTGAAACTACACGATTTGAGATTTCTAAAACCGTACTTCATAGCAATATAAGTAAGTAAGGTATTCTTCATTGCTTTATTGATCTTAGATTACCTAATTTGCAGCATAATAAACATTACTAAGAAGTAAGTTTAAGAAAGTCTTAATCTTATAAATACATTTTTGCCAGTGAAATTTTCACCTAATTCTGATTTTATGTCCATGGTGAATAAAAATATCTGAGTAGCACAATTCCAATGTAAATATAGTGCTAAAGTTGAGAAAGTGCTTTTTATTTACTTAGTATAAAACTTCAGTGTGTACCAAAGACAATTATTACGCTATTTAAGCTTATTTTATACAAAGTTTATAAGTGTTAGTAATATAAATCATTTTCTTCTTAACTCATATGAAACGCTTAATCCCGCCACAAAGAAATTGCAGTTTAATTCGTGTCTCGTTACGCTTTCGTTTTATACGACCTCCCACTCACCAAAAACTTAAGAGGAGTTATTTATAAACTTTCGCCGGAATAACGACCCAAAACCTTAAAGGAGAATGTGCATAATTATTGTTATATATAGGTACACATTTAATAACTTTCTCGATCCGTATCAGGCGATCGTATCACAAGAGTTCTTTTAATGGATGGCGGCGCTTAGTTTCACTCGTTACCATAAACTTTTCATATAGACGTATGGGGGAAACCACCCTGCGGGGGTGGCTGAGAATCCAAGGGACCGAAAAGGGCAGAGCCGAAGGGTGTTCCAGGTGGGGCGTCCCTGCCTCGGGGGCACTAACCCCGGGAAAATTACTTCGCAAACATCGACCCTACGACCAGGTGAGTTCCCCTATCGTTGCATCGTCTTTCTTTCCGATATATTTTTTCTTTCTTTCCCGTGAATAAAAACTGGGAAAAACGTTGCATTTGTGAAGGAAAAATCAATTAAGTACAATCTATTACGGTGTTCAATGGTAGGGGAGGATTTCTTGAGAATATCTGATGCATACTAAATAATTGTTAACTTTACACTTGTTGATTGTATTGTTCGACCGCTTGATGAATAGTTTAATAATTAAATATATTTTTAATTGTATCGTGATAAATAATTAAAATGCAATCGGACAATAAATACCATATTATAAATTAGTAGTTACTTTACTTTAAAAATATTATTTTTTTTTCAGCAGCAGTTTCTTATTTTGTATAAAAGGAACTAACCACTGAACGAAACTTGTAACTAAGAATATTTACTGAATATTTAAAACACTCATTCGACTATTTTACTAGCTTCATATATTATATTTATGTAAAATTTTCAATTACCAGAAGAGTAATCAAATTTCAGCATTAAATATAATTGTAAAAACAATTAAAACACCTATGTGAGCTACAGAAGTCATAGGTTGGTCGAGCTAGATTAAATTATAAATAGTTTCCAATTAAATAGAACAACTTAAACCCATAAACCCCAAAACCCTAACAATAAAATCATAATATTTTTATTTATAAATCCGAAGTTTATCCCAGTATCCTTTTTATTAATAATTTAGATTTGATAATTTTTATAAAAGTCCTCACTCATTATAGCACTAGTTACAAGAGCGTTTTAAAAAAATAAATTTTAGTTTTATATAATCACACGTGAAATTTACATTATTTTCAATTATAACGCAAACAAATAGTAATGTCTTATTCTCTAAAAAGGATTTAAGAAATTATATGAATATTAAACTTGGAGTTGATTACTAAAGTAAATATGTCTTATTAAATACACAAATATTAATAATTTCATTGCAAATCTAATAATTTGGTTTTGTGATAAAAATTAAGCCTCAATTGTAATAAAAACATATAAATAAAAGTATGAATGGGATTTTCATCTTTATCGTGATATCGTGATGGATAATTAAAATAAAATCAAGTTAAGTCATGCATAGTGACATATTGATTGTAAGTTATAATAATAGTTTTTAATCAAAAAAATAGATTAGTCATTATTTTACAGACTTTAACTTAAGTCTCTGGTCTCACTACTAAAGTTTCTGATTGTGTTCACTTATTTGTAATGCATCATTTTGTAACGTAACATTTACAATAAATAAATAAATATTAGTTTAAAAAAATTAGATTTGCCAAATATTTAACAAGTCGCCGCTTATTATAGCACAACTTACAAGAGCGATAAACATATATATACAAATCATAAACAAACTAATTTACATAACGTGTGCTTTTACAACGATAAAATAGCCTTGTTCCATAAAAAAATTATACGAATGTAAAACCCTTATCTAGTCCGGAAGGTAAAATTTAATGCCTATGAAAACCTAATAAACATATAAATTAAATTGTGTAGGAGAATTTACATAATTGCCAACTAAACAAAGGTGCTTTGCTAAGCAAAAACACGAGAAATCTTAATTTCAGAATACCCAAGGATTTGAAGAGTTACTTTCGTAAACCATTAACGTTAATTACCGTAAAAAAACTATGTAACCGCACTGAGATTTGGAGTCACGCGTGTTGTTGTTCGGTTTTAAGTTAATCAGTGTTAAGCGAGCACAATGGTTTCGTTTATAAAACGTCACCCGAAAGATACATTCTTGCTTCATTAGTTTTGTTGTATATTGATATGCCGGTGGCAACAATGCTGTTCTTGGTCTAAATAATCCGTTTATTTAAATAATTCAAGCTTCGTCCAAGAAAAGTACTAAAAAACGAAAAATTTATCCAAAAAACTCATGTATGACTGGAAAAGTCATACAGGATCAAAATCTCAATTCAGACTTACACGTTATTCGAGTCGCATATTAAATTATAATATAAAACTATTTATAAGTACGTGTTTTATTTGTACATAAAAAACTTCTCTCGTTTATCTACTCTTTGACATATTCCTAAAGATAAAAAATAATAAAAGTAAGCAATCGAAAGAAGTGCTCAGGTTTTTGACTGAAATAACACCTACGTTACTTCGAAGCCCCTTGTGTATTACAGTTCTAAAATTACATTTGCGTATTCATGTGGAATTTATTTCAAAGTATTTTTTTTTTCAATTCGTTTAATTAGCCGATATAATTTAACAAAATTTGTAAAAACAAACTGAACATTTTCTATAATTTACATTTTTCATTTAGATTTATATAGTTATATAAACTTATTAATAGTATTTTCATATGTCATTAATGAGTGTGCTGGTTTAAAACAGTATATGTTTATACCAAAAAAAATTACAATATTTTAAACTATATTTACAAAAAAATTCTAAATACTTAGAATATTTTGCAAATTTATCAGAATACATCAGTAAATTGAAATCAATGGTATAATTTAAAGCTTTGGGCCGTGAACTGTTAAATCATAATAAATCAATCCATCATATGACTTTAGCAACCGTTAAAGCACAATAAAGCAATCCATCATATGACTTTTTTATGCTTTTATAAATACAAGTGACATTGTGTTTTATGTGTCGGTAATAAATTTCAAGAGATTAGCTTGCCAAAGTGCATCCGAATATGGCCGTTCAAACGAAAGAACCTGTAAATGACAATTACTGTTGCAACTTGTTCAAACTTTGACGGTCGTACGCAACGCAATACAAAAGCTTAGTAAAAAAAGATAAATCAGACCTTTGACAAAAAGCAGCAAAAAGATAGCGAGCACTAAGCTTCTATCAGGCTGATCAAGTGAATAAAAATAAATATAATTGCTCAAATAAATTACTACTTCCTACAATATCATCACAAATTTAAATTTGGACACCCATGGGGTTGTACGATCTCAAACCAAATAGAGCCACCGACCATCAACAGTCGAAGAAAGCAGCTGCTTCCCTATTCACGTTAAGTTCAGCCTGACGTACAGAATAATATAATTCGGAGTTCAACTCGCTTCAGAGACGACTGAATCCTTTGGAAGCTAACATGACTTTAAGGACAACTTATAGCCTTAAATTATTGGACAAATTTATAAATGTTATCTTGTATAATAATAAACACCTCTGACACACAGGTCTAAACAAATATTTTTAATAAATTTTATTTTTCATTGATTTTAAATCAATAAAACTATGTAACTGTTATATCTGCTTCAATCTTATATTAGATCTAACTGAAGAAATCTCATTTATCCATAGTGTATAAGAAATCTAATATACTACGTCAAAACCATTTCCACTGAGATTATAAAATATTAATGTAATATTTAATAACCCCTTAGTACAAAGAATAAATGCGTTATTATCACAATAAAAGGAAACATGAGCCATTAGTAGCAAAATTGAGGTAAAATGAAAATTCGTCTCAAGAAAATAAATACAGCGCGGCTGCTTATGAAAATAAAGAAAAACAGTTTTAATTTTACTGTTTTTGCGTATGTATACTCAGGCATTGTACTTGCTTATACTCAGGTATGTACATTACAAGATGTATCATTGCTTACTCCAGGGGGTTGAGGTTTTCTGTATTGTATTGTATTGTTCGAATCCCAAGAGGGTCAATATTGAAACCACGTTTTTTTCGTATTTCATTTAGTCAGAATATAAAAATGATAAAATCTATATTGTACTTAAGCTTTTTTATAATATTTATTTTATATGGATACTAGAAAATAAGTAGAAACAATACTATTGATACATTTAATAAATATAATTGGAACATATATTTAAAATACTCTAATGTAAGAGTATATTTTACTTTTGATCTATTTACAACAATTTAAAATATTTAAAATTTGAAGATGGTCATTTATCAAGAGTATAATACAAAAGACCACAAGCAAAAAAGCAGACTGTTATTTTGTCGCTTAAAGATTATGTTTTTAAAATACAGAAATATATAATATTATATGCTAAATGTGTTAAGACTAATCTGACGCCCCTCTGCGGTCGCCGCTTTGGTGCCACCGCACAACTTGCACCTTAGGCAGAAACGTTTCTCTATAAATTATATGTTCCTATACCCTATCTATGGATATATGTATGCACCCTTTCTCAGTTTCTCAGACTGGCGATCCCCAAGATTATGCCCACCCTATTAATCCTGGGAAAAGCCTTACTGCTGTATTCCCCCGAGCTTTTCGCCCTAAAGGACTTAGTGCCAAGAATCGACCATTGTTGTCGCTTCCGAAATGAGCACTGCGATTTCCGTAATTGAAAATTGATCCTTAAAAATATATTTAAATCTAAATTTTTATATCTTCCGATTTGTTTCACATTGCTAACGATACAATTTTGTAAGACAATTTGGATTAACTTGGATCAACTAATTTCTGAATTTAAAAATGAATTATTTTAAAAACACTAAATTAATATACGTTACAACTCAATACATAAGTACAGAGATCGATAACATTTGCTTTAGGGTCCGATAGTTCAACCCATGAACGATTCAATATTATGTACATTTGTCTTACATTTTCCATAGTTTCTATAATTCATCCCTAACCGATTTTTCTTTTATTGCACGCGAAAAGCAATAACACGAATAGCGATTTTCTCGCGTATATTTCCCCCGGAAAATCATTGTTTTCCTTCTCGCCATTCAGATTTGAATACACATATACACAGATAGAGCACTATCTTGATTTATAAGGCTATGAGAAACGGTGAGATAGGACTCGCTTTCTGTGGGCCAACTGTCACGCCATATTCCAATTAGTGGCCTTCCGTGGACTTATTGTTTCGGCCGCCATTTTATACCCCCATATACCCCGGCTGTATTATTATATTTATACTGTAACGCGTGCCCTGTTGTTGTTCATTTTTATTGTGCGAGCGCACATACGTATGTATATATAAAAAAAATATAAAGTACTATACATTGTACCTAGGCATGTGGTATTACGATACAAAAACATAATGTGTATGTATGTGTGAAAGGACGCTTGACGTATTTCGTGAAAGGCTCGGAAGGAGGACACGGTAATTGGCTCATTCCGGGAAAATGGCGTTTGTCGTACGCCACTAGGAAAATTCAAAGATTTTTTGTTGCTGTCGCTTCTATTGTTAATGTGTTTTACTTTTGAATCTTTATATTTTCAATTGTCAAATAAATCATGTCGTGCGTAAGCGTTCATGTAAAGGTCGTGGATTCCAAATCAATTTTGGAAAAAATAAATAATTAGCTCCACTTTTTAATTATTTAAATTAATAACTTGAATCATCATAGAAACGCGTGGTATTTTACCTCAAGTTGAAATAATATATGATCCAATACAATTTATAAAGTGTGGCGACCATTTGCTAAACAAAATAACGTTTCTTGGAACTACATTTTGAATTATTTTCCAACTTTTTCAGAACAACTTTAAATTAATTTTCGATAAAATATGATAAGAAAATATAGAAATCGCTAACAGAATACACGTTTTGGGTGCTTTTGAGAAATGCTTCACCAGGTACTAGGAATATCAACAATTTTGAGCCACGCCGGATAGTTAAATTTGGGTTAGCAACCAGACAAGAGTCACATCATTTTTCTTGCTTTTAAACCATAGATCCTTTATTAATGGCCTTCTAGCAAACGAGCTGCTTCATTTACTTTTCGATAAATAGCCCAACGGTGAGCTTTTAACTTTGGCCAGTCGGGCCTTATTTGAGCCATCAAATTTTTTCTTAGAGGGTGAATGAGGAGCCTTCCAGAGAAAATACCCAACATAGACATTTAGAGCTGAATTAACGGAAGAAAGACCGTCATTTAACGGTCAACCAAGAATCTAAACCACTCCATTTTCTCGAGGATAAGGACACTATAACGTACCCGTTCACAAACGTCTACATAGCGTTGGCGCGTCGCCAAGGGTCTGTACCCCAGATAATATAACGTGTTTCTACTGGCGTGTTTAATAATTGTTTAATTAGGGTTTTTTAAATATATTATTTTAATATAAGTTTATGATTAAATAAACCATTCCATTATAAAACTAAATTTATAAAATGATAAACTAGACATATTTTATGTTATAAGGTAATTCAACTATTCAATTTTGTATAATTGGTAAAAAAAGTAAATTTTGGGGATCCAGATGTGCATTCAGATGAGAATCCAGGTGTGCAGTAACTCAGATATAACATAAAACGTATTCAGATAATCCGTCCAAAGCACGACTGACTGTTAAAATTCAAACAAAAAAACAAAAATATTACAAATTATTATCAAGATTTTACCTATGACTTTGTAATATAATTTTAAAATTTTGAGTTTTTTTACACTACGGATTAATTACTTTAAATGCCTTTTTATATTATAGAAATATAAAAATATATTCCACGTTAATATGATACCATACTGTAACTTTTTTCAAATTAATACGTTATATAAATCGTAATATCAATTTCGATATTATTTTGTAATAGAAGCTATCAAATTTCCTTGTAGTAGATCATGATATATTATATTTATGATACATACTCTGGCTTGTATAATATTACATATCTCGTTATATTCTCACCATTATTTATTAAATCATATTGAAGACGTATTTATCAAACTTTTTTGTTGACAAACTAAGTTTCAATTTAACTTTGGTCGTAATAAAAGCAAACATCTGCGTTTTATGGTACGCTTTGTCGATTTATATGCGAGACACTGCAAAAACCAAGACTGAAAAAGCCTCTCCGAAAGATACTTTTTTAATATAAATCCAACAAACAATATACAACTCACGTATACTCTAATTGCAATAACAAAAAGAAACACGGACGATAAATTTCACGAGTAACTCATTAGCTCATATAATATAATAGCTTTTTAGCAATTTTGTCACATTATATACGTGAGTTTATATAATACATTTTGTGAAAATCAAAATATACTTAATCTTGAAATTTAATAAATTTGAGAAATGTATATTGTTTTAAAGTTTAAAAAGTATTCGAGAAATCTTGCCATTAATGCTTCATAATACGGGACAGTTAATTAGCGAGTGTCAATCAAAAAGTTCACAATATAACTCTATAAAATAATTAATTTACGAAGGCAAAATACGTAAATCAACAATAATTTATAAATAAACACATCAGTTTGCTCTTGAATTGACGTACTAGTACACACTTAATACAAATTCAATTTTTTAATAATTATTTAGTATTCGATAAACCCACGTAAAAAACAATATTTTCTCAAAATAATCGTGAACATAAAGACAGAAAAAAAATGATTTATTTTATACAAAAAAAAAGAAGCGACAACAACATATTCTTATTAAATAATATTCATTTTTAATTTAATAAAGACCATCGTTACCTATTATGTAACTTCAATGTATCACAATGATCAAAAAACAATACACAAATAAAATATAATACAAGATAAAACAGAATACACAAAAAATAGCACACGATAAGAAAGAAAAAAATCATAAAATACAAAAATTAAATGATATGAACGGGACCAGCTCCTCGTAGTTGACATTAAAAATATGTACAGCGCTGGCGTATTAAGAAGTCGGATGGCGATAGCCATAAGCGAATCGGACGTCAGGACTATAATGGCCGTCAAAAGAAGACGCGTGCTTCTCGAAGTATCTCTCGAATTCTGGAACCCAAACTGGAATTCCTTGAGAAAAGCTTGATTGCTGACAATACCAATTAGTAGTTTGAAGAAATACATAACCATATACAACTTTCTGCTTTCTCCTAAAGGAAAACTGCTAGAATACAAGAGCGGATATCCTAATATATAAAGGTATACTTTTTCGATTAAGTATTTCGCAAAGTATTTAGTTATTTTGGGATTCCAAATTATCGATCCCGCTTCAATAATATTGCGAACTAAAATGTCATACAGGACGTGAATAACTGACAGATCGTCAAAGTGAACTGCGTTCCTCTTAACAAAGGCTAGAAACTTGGAAGATTTATCACTAACGTCGTGTGACAGACAAAATGTGCCCACCGATATAGTAGGAATAAACTGATGGCGATTGTGATTGATAAAATGACACAGTATGTTACTTTCCGACACAAAACGGCAAGCGGTTGATGAAAGCCCATCTCCATAGAGAATCTAAATCATTCTGTAGAGAAAAGGAGTCTGCATAATATCGAATGCATTTAAACAATTTAAAATCATTTGCATACAGAAGAAAACTTGAATTTATAACTGCCGTATATATGTCAGTAAAAAATAACGTGAAGAATTGATGGCTCAGGTTGAACCCTTGAGTAACACTTGAAGGATTGAAATACTCTTTAACAATCGTCCGCCATAGCTTACAAACTATCTATGATCGCTTAAACAACTCAATAATTACGTAGTTAAATCATCTGAAAAACCAAGATCTGACAAAATCTTTCTCAAAATCGGTATATACGACATCTACTTAAATTCTCTGTCACCATCTTGGTGAAAAACAGAAGGTTAGTATAACGGGTGAGACAAAACATATGTTGTTAGTCCAACATAACTTGTTACAATATGTTACCCTTTTTATGAATTTGGGTGACTTAAGCACATTTGCAAAGATCAGCAAATGATGAGGTTTTGAGAATCAGATCAAAAATACGTTTAAAGGGACAGTGAAATTGACTTCGCAACCCTTCAAAATAAAATCTTTAAACTCTAAATTTTATTGTTTATTTACTTAAACTCTAAATTTTATTGTTTATACACAATAAATTTAATTTAAATCTAAAGTAGATTATTTTGTTTTGAATCTTGCCTTAGTTTTTCCTAAATTTATGATAAAGAAATCACCTTTAAGCTAAGGTTTTTCAGATATCATCGAATAAAATCGTTGCTTAAAAACTCTATATGTGATAGAAGAAAACTAATAACATATTTAAAATCAATGTATAACTTGATATTGTTAAAAAATTGTTATACAACTTAAAAAGTTAATATACAATGGAATAAATGTGGCGCAAAAATATTCTCTAAAACTTGTTATATGTAATAAATTTATTTATTATTTTAGCAAAAAAACTAAAATTCATAGTTCTGAGCTTTAAAATATTGTATGTATCTTAATAATTTATGTCATTAGTGTTTTATTACAAAATTTTAGTAAATAAAAGGTGTCCCAAAATTAACGCAAGATTTGAATTAAATAGAAAACAAATTGATTAGTCTTTATGTTGTTATTTTTTATTGAATCATAAAATACATAGGATATAATTATTTATGGAATATAAAATCGGGCAAATGGCTTCCACGGCTTTGCTGGCACATACGTACTCTTTAGTCAAAATTTTCTGCACAAATGGCGGAAAATTCAAATCTTGTGTTAATTTTGGGACACCTTTATATATAGATTTAAATTATTTTATTGTATTTCTAATATAATAATTTAATAGGGCTATATTTTTTGGTTACAAAAATTTTACAAGTTGCATTGATTTTGAATATGTTATTAGTTTTCATCTATCACGTACAGATTTTTCAAGCAACGATTTTATCATATTATAATATACAAATAAAATTCCGATCCATCGATCACATAGATTTTTATAATCTCACAAATTAATATTGTTATAAATACTTTATATAAAATCGAGCTAGATAGTTCATAGTGACATATATTTATTATAAGCGTTATAATAGTTTTTAATTAATAAAATATATGTCACTGATTTAGACTGATTTTAGTCTAGTGTCTTACTTACTTAGTAGTTTTTTATTATGTTTATCCTGTTCCGGAATAAAGTTAAAAAATAAATACATATTTTAAATAATTGAAGAGTCAAATAAATATATTTTCCGTAAAGCAAGAAAATAATCGTTGAAATAAGATTTAGGTATATTGTATACAAATATAATTATCAAATAATATAAAAAGAAACATAAAGTATGTGTATATATGCGATGGTAAATAATAAATTGACAATTTTTACCCTTATGTGGTCTCATTGCAGGACCAAAACAACATACAATAATAATAAACTAAATAAATAAGTAGTAATACAATCAAGACCTGGATACCAATACACTTCAAGCTGAACACTACCCTAATATTTTCCCAACAAAATTAATATGCTAAAGAAAAAGGATTACATGTCTTTCCTTAATTTTCTAAGTAATATTGATTTTCTCACGTGATTATGTTTCACGTATAGATTATAATTGTGCAGACAACTTTTATACACAGCGTAAAAGTTTTTTTAATAGATATTTGTATTTAAAACTACGCCAACGATATATCATCATAGGAAAAGGAAAACCTCTAACAACACACTTGACAGAATTATTTTTTCATCACTGAATCATATTCGATTAATTTCAAAACACATTACTTTACGTAAGTCCGATTATGCGTAACTCGAGTATCGCCTGTAAACCATCGTCGACTTTTCACTCACAAAATTCTACAATAATTTAATTATTGCGTTTGTTTACAAATGCATACATACACAAGAGTGTCACTCGTGAAGGGGGCACAGAGAGGGGCGATTGCGCGCGCGGAACGGGGTGCGTGGGGCACTCGTGGCGGACATGAGGGCGCGCGCCCCCGACTCGCGCCGAGTCGATAGCCACACTGAGGTACACCAAGACACGCTACAAACGCGCATGCCCACTCTGCCTCCCACCCCAGCGACGCCGTCACCCCCACCGAGCTCCAAAACCCTCAGCCCAACCCCAACGCCTCCACAACCACCCCCACATGGCCGACGCTTATTATTATCGGGCTAACACGTGCGCCGAACGAAACAAATCTCATATAAACGTTTATTTTTATATCCCGCCCCCCTTTCTTGTATAAAAAAATATATTTGATTTATTTTATAAAAGTTAATTACTTCTAATAATTCTTAAATCCAAGCAATTAAGCCAATTAATAAGATCGTCAAACACGAAGCTCGAGTAATAACGCGTTAATGTTATATATATATACAAATATAAACATATGAGAAAGCAATTACGCATAGTGTTATGATATAAAAACAGACTAACTAGATTATACAGCTGATCGAATTCGAATTTCCTATGTTAGCAACACTGACAGCTGTCAATAATCACGCGTGTTCAAAGTGTCAAATGTTAGTTTGCAACAATACATTGACGAAATATGTCGCATAACCAACAAGCAATTGTACAGTTGTTTTAGTAGTATATACAAAGATCAAACTAAATGATTTCTGGACGAGTAGAAGAGCACCCCAATTTTTCAAAACAAGCAATTATTGTTTTACTTTCGTTTTCTACAACCTATTTATGCAAAGCGGGATTTTCTTATTATGCTGCAACGAAGTCAAAGTGCAAGAACAGACTCGACGCCACACCTGATATTAGAACGCAATTTACCAATATTGTGCCTGATATCAAGAAGATATGCAATTCAAGGACTCAAAATCATCAAAGTCATTAAGTGCTTTATTTATTTATATTTTTATGTTTATATTATATTATAGTAGTTATATATTTAAAAATAATTACTAAATAAACAATGTGTTTTATTAACATTTTTTTTTTATTTTTACTAGTAAGTGTTCCGTTAAAATTTCTGGGTTTGCGAAGTGTTCCATTGCAAGAAAAGTTTGGGAAACCCACTTCTACAAAAATAACAACTCTATACAATCTGTGCATCGAAATTGAGTTTTTTATATTGTCTTCTTTAGCGCATTTTGCATCTGAATTTACACCTATATAAATTCAAATAACACAAAAGTTTAAGTCTAGAGACCATGGACAGCGAATAATTTACGAAGATTAAGTGTTTGAGCAGCAAAAAATTAATGCTGAATTTTCAAAGAAAATATTTTTCATTGATAATGTACATTTCCACATCCTTAGATATGTTAAAATTCTCATGTGATTCACTAGAGACCATTATATTTTTAAAAAGTGCGCATTGTGGTCAGGCGGCGTCATTGGGCCTTACTTTTTTTTTAAAACGATGAAGGTCGTACTGTAACAGTCAACGAAGACCGCTATAGATGCATGATAACAGATTATTTTTGGCGCAAAATCAAATATATTGATGTGGAACACATGTGTATACAACAAGAGGGCGCAACTTGCCTCACATCTTGTGCAAGGTTGAATATTTTGCGTGAAAAGTTCCCAAATCGCGTTATTTGGCGACGTCAACTAGCGGCCAAGATCATGCGATTTCACGCCGTTAAATTTTTTTGTAAAATTACGCTAAGAGTCATATCTACGCCGTCAAACCCAAAACGTTGGAGCACCTAAAAACCAACATCCGCCAAGCTATATCCGTGATACAGCCCGAACTGTACAAAAAAGTGATCGAATATTATATTGTAAGGATCGGCTGCTGCAATTAGTCCAAAGGCGCCCATTTAAATAATATTTTTTTCACAATAAACAAAATTCATCAAATTTTCGATTAATAAATAAAATATATGTGGGTTCAGAAACTAAAGTTGGATCACACTTTATATTGCCTTTTGAGTGAGTTACCGTTATTTCAAATAACATTAAATGTGCTAAACAAATAAAAAACCTCTTACAAAGCAGGTAAAAGTTTAATTTGTATAATAACACATTACCACAATTGTCTATAATGAAAAAAATGCATATTTCAATTATCACTAAACTCGTTTTCAATTGATTATATGAAGTTAGGAAGATAACCCTTTATATTTTGGAACATTGCCTTTAAGTTCTCAGTATAGTAGCTTTGTCTTTGTTTTTACAGTACCTACTCTGCAGAAAGATTAGGGCTTTAGCATACATTCGGCTGTCTCGAGAGACAGTCAAACTATTTATAAAGATAAAATTTTAATATTTAGTTTCCTGACTCACTAAAAACTGATAATTTGCTTGTGTGAACTTAGACTAATCTCTACCTCTGTTGTCGCGAGTAAAGTAATGCGAAACTATTGCTGATCTTCAGCATCAGTTATAAATTTAAGAATACTTATTAGGGACTTCATAAATGAAGGAGAGGAAAAGACACGACAAAAAACATTACTAAAGAAATACTAACGGTAATAAAATAAAGAAGAACAAGTAAGCCAGCCCTTATTTAGCAGTAACATTAAGCTTAGAAAATTTGCCACAATAGCAACTACGATATATTCGCTTCAGTACACTGCGTAAACTTAGGCTAGACCCAACTTCTTACCTGGATTATCACGAGTGAGAACTGCGATCGGGTAAATCAATGCGAATATCGGCGTCAATCGCGCTCCGCGTATGTAATAATTACTTCCGTGGAGGCAGGTCCAAATCTATGTGTAAAATTGTTGTAAAGAAAAAATAAAATTTATAAAATACAATAGAAAATTATAAGACATGAGCGTGTCGTATATTGTCAACACTCGGCAGGTACTTACGAAGTTGGGCAACCCTTCGATGACATTGACAAATTACTGCAGACCATTTAAAATTGTAATTTGGTATAAAACGTTGAATCCGATAAATATTTTCAGTAAAATAACAAAAAAATATAGTTAAACTGAATGATTCATTTGTTAAAAAGTACTAAAGCGTATTTTGAAAAATCATGTTCATATGATTTTTTTTTTAAATAAATAATTGTCGATACAACAGAATTGACTTTTGAAATTGCCGTTGAAATTAGTTTTAATTATTTTAATAAATATCGCGTGAGAGCAAAAAATAGGCAGTTTAATTATGAGTGTCGCAGGAATTAAACTTTTCCCAAATCAGTCATCGTAATACATATTTTGAATTTTTTTATAATATATGTATATTTATAATTTAAGAGAGATGCCTTTTAATCATTTTTAATCAGCAGGGAAAAAATATTTCAACCGATGGAGAGTTATCTGATATAAACGCAATATACTTTGCAGATGAGTTGTCAAGGGAAGTATTAAAATTTAATACAGCATTAAATTTTGGGCCGAATATTAACATTGTCCTTAGAATTTTATTAACTTTGTCTATATCAGTTACAAGTAGTGAAAGAAGTTTTTTCCAAATTAAACATCAATAAAAACTATTTAAGATCCGCAATGACTCAATATAGACTAAGTAGATTGTCTATGATAGCTATCCAATATGAGTTGTGTGATAAATTATTTAAAAGAACTCAAACGAAATTTTGTAGAGAAAAAAGTGAGACTAAAATTTTTAGATTAAAAATGTTTTTATATACATTATTATCAATCGTGTTTTTTTAAAATAAAAATTAAATTTTATTTATTGTTATTAGATTCTAACTTTTTATTAAAAAAAAATTGTAATATTTTGTGTGTATAATATTGTCCATTGTGATTTTTTGAGACCAAATTTTTAAATAAAAAGTATATTTTATTTATTGTTATTAGATTCTAACTTTTTATTAAAAAAAAATTGTAATATTTTGCGTGTATAATATTGTCCATTGTGATTTTTTGAGACCAAATTTTTAAATAAAAAGTATATTTTATTTATTGTTATTAGATTCTAACTTTTTATTAAAAAAAAATTGTAATATTTTGCGTGTATAATATTGTCCATTGTGATTTTTTGAGACCAAATTTTTAGATACATATTGTATTTTTTTGTCATTAGTTTTTAACTTGATTCATTATGTTTGTGTTTTTATTATTTCATTGATTTTCAAAAATACTGCATTTTTTGCTTTTTTTAAATTAAATGTTTAAAACCTAGTGTATTTTTTGTTATTATTATTTATATACTATATACATTTTATTTTTTTATAAAATAGGGTTTCCACTTTTAAAAATATCTACAAAAATTATGTGGGGAGCACACAAGCTCTTTTTTGTGGAAGACCTCTTTATTAAAACTCGTGTAATTACTGTGATTATTTAACAATAGTGCGATTACCAAAGGCTCTCGTTACGACTAGAACTAAAAGGTTCCTTCATATATAACACGCAAGGATTCTCTGGTGCATTGAATAAATATTTCTTTGTTATGAAACGGTCACAGAAAACAATATATCACTGGAAGACAAATAGCATCGTAAGGCCACAACATTCAGTTATACAATTCTTCGACCTCGGAGTTAGCAATCAAGTAAATGTCACTTTCTAAAGGCGTGTTCTTATTTTGTTTCGATGATCGCTGCATGATTGTGATTGGTCAGCAAGCTTTGCAGGCCTGAATACATAAAGCAGTCACAGGCAGTCACCTGGCAGACTTTGGCGGACACTCGAAGATACCAGCAGAGCCCACCGGCCCACGGACCACATCCTAAGAGGGACTTCATCATACAAGCATTGCAACAGAGGGGGAGAAATTTCTGCTATACTGTCACTGCCACGCCACTTACAAGAAGATCTTCCACCGACTTCATCCCTGCGCCAGCTTCTCTACTACCGCTCGAAGAATAACAATCTCGCATCATCTGCAATAAAATTCTGACTAGTTTCCACCTACCTACGTCTTACTGGCTGCGAAGTCACACCATAGGGTTAGAATCCCGAAAATTCGTTGTCAAAAAATTATGTTTTTAAAAAATATTTTTAAAGGGCTTAAAAAATGAGTTTTGTCCAATCTAAAAAGGCTGGATTGGACATGAATAGGAGATAAATAGATGCGTCTGAAAACAAAACTCCATACGCAAGAAATACCAATGATAAATTTAATATACCTCTGAATATCTACATATCTCAGACTCTCAATTATTAAGAAAAGTGCACTGTAACAAATGTACATATAATTTGTTTTGAGAAAAATAAACTGTATAGAATTATAAGTGAAATGTTATGTCACACATAGATTTGATGAATTGAAGGAAAACGTCGAATATAAATTGATTGATCGTGCCAAGTAATTTTAATACTGTTCGATATGTCTAGACGAATTCACAGATATCTGTGTGTGATTTGAAAATACAGGAGTCAAAAATCTTTAAAATATAATACAATTTCATTACATCCCACTAACTGTATTATAATTATTATGTTTCCCACCCAATTTAATTCTTACTTTACTTTCGAATTGAAAAAAGCAAGAGTTTGCTACTAGTGAAATGATTTTGTAACTTTAGGGTGATAATAAAAGTTTTAAGGAAAAGCAGTCCAGATTGATTCAAAAGGGTGTAGCAGTCGCTTGAGATCGATGTAATTTAGTCCTTGCGCTAGTAATGTTGTACAAATGGCCTTATATTTGAAGAAGTTTTGGCAGTGCCTTCCGAAATGCGTTAGTCTCTCTGGTCTCTGATCTACTAGTCTCTTCGCTCAATTTGAGTCGATTGCACTTTCAAAACTTTATGTTTTCTTTTCGTTATTTGAACGAATGGGAAAAAAATGTTTACTTAAACCAATGGAAAATGTTTGTATTGGTAAATTGTGCCACAGCAGCTTTTCTACTTTGATCATCGGATCTTGTCCAGCCAAGCAATAATCTAGAGTCACCAATAGTCGGCCACTAGTATTTAAACTTAAATATCAATTTATTTATTAAATCTCTACGGCCGAATATGAATTCCAGTAACTTAAAATGAATTTACATTTTTTATTTAGTTTAATAAGTTATTTATTAGATAATAACAAATAGTCTGGTTCTGCTCAGTCATTGACATTAGTCAGAAGACCAATAATTTGAAGGGACGTTGAACTTTCAAGAATATATAGAATATAAATAAAAGTTTAGTAGAATTCGCACCAAGCGGAGATACGCCGAATTGACTAAAACTCCACTTTAAAGGCTGCAACCGCAAAAGGAAAGCAGCTGTTTCTTGTACTAAAGCAATCAGATAAATCCCAATACTTCAACTTGATCTTTGATATGATTTGGAGACAACGAATATATTATGTTCCGCACATTACAAAGTATTTAAAAAATGCGTATTCTCATATGTATTATAAATTATTTATTTTTTTATGTACTATGTATTTAGATAACTATTTTAAATGGTTAAAATCACATACAAGTTATTTTTATCAATATATAGATATCATTAATTAATGTTTCGCGCATTATACCGAAAACTGTAATAAATCGCCAAATCCCGGAAATTTCCCAGTACTAATCCTAGGATTTCAACCCCTATATTGCCATCATTAATCCTTGCTAGTATCGAATGCTTATAATAAAGGATACCGTTTATATTATTATGTAATTTATTTTAAAATATTCGAATAAGCCCCTTGTTTATAGAATTGCTTAATTATACCAATAACTTTAACTACACGTGAAATTAAATTACCATTTGCCTAAATATGTAATTTTAACATTGAAAAATATATTTGCAATTTAGATATTATATATATTATTTATATTAACAACAACCTATAATTTTGCATAGTATCTAAATTTCAAGGCGCATAAAGTGCCATAAAATAGTTTTATTAAAATACATACATACATCTAAACCTGTAAATATACACTTGTTTTGCACAAAAATGAGAAACTATAAAAACGGTGTTAAAAACCCACAACCCGGAAATTAACATCATTCCAAAAAAAGAAAAAAACAGAATTCACTTTATACCTTTATCTCTTTTATCGTATAAAGTATATAGAGATATATTATATTCCTCCTCCTTTGACATGCATTAAATGTACTAAGTATGTTTTATCTAAATTATTTTAAAATAGATAATTGCGAAAGTTCCTGATGAAAGTTAATTACTAGATATGTACGGCCTGATTCGTGCTTATTTACCTTTGAGAATTAGGGAAAGTTTATATCTTATTCAGTTCTTGATTTTCTGGCTAATGTGATGATTCAGAGAGGAAGTTGTTTTATAAGCTTTTAGCAAGTCCTTGTTACCAATTTTGGGGCAATGAACACGGCTGATGCCGTCATTATAAATCGTGTCATAACTGTTAATCTATCTTATTTGCAAATTATATCTAAAACAAATAAAATATTTTTAATGAAAAAAAAATATTTTAGAACCCTCAAATAATATTTTTTAGTATTGTAGCAAATTTTAAATCAAAATTAACACGGCTTGTATGTCAGGACATTTTATTAAAATTTAACAGATGTGTTGAAAGTTTGTTGACTATTATTTTCACTAAATTAAAAATGCTAAGAATTTTCATATTTCTACAATATCAATATTTTATATTTTTAAATGTGAATTCTTTTATTTATATTTTTACATATAAATATAAATTAATAAATGGTTTGAAACTATGCTTAATAACTAATTATAAATTTTATGATTATATATGTTGCCAATAGATGGCAGAAAATTATTTAATAATAAAAGAACAAACTTTCCTTATCTCTTAAACTTACATATAACAGTCTGTTTGAAACATCTCATATCTTATTTTCTCTCTATAAATAAATATTAGATATGTCTAAACACAAATATGTATTAAACATTTCTAGATAAAATAAATCCTCTAAACAAAAAAATGCATGATAATAATATTTGTATTCAAACACATACTATTACAATCCTCATTGTTTATTTCTAATACGATTTATTATTTTAAAATGTGGTCAACATCGGTAGGTTCGGAATTTCCTTAAATCTACTTATCAAAATTGCATTTTGATTTAGATACATTATCTAAGAACGTGCTGTGATCGCTTTTTTGTGATTGTGAATTTAACAATTAATCATAAATTATTGAGATTTGGACCATAACTGGCCAAACCTCTTGAACGTTAATTTTGGTGGATTACCAAATCGCTGTTAAGTCAGGTGCGATGATGTAATGGACCATAAGTCGCGGTGCATTCCGCATAATCTACCAAAGCCCAGATGGCTAGGACTTTGTGGCCATTTGTTTGCG
Source organism: Plectrocnemia conspersa (assembly GCF_051122295.1). Lineage (NCBI taxonomy): Eukaryota > Metazoa > Arthropoda > Insecta > Trichoptera > Polycentropodidae > Plectrocnemia > Plectrocnemia conspersa. The sequence continues at coordinate 9,766,682 of NW_028277171.1, forward strand.
CGGCATTTGGCGTCACGCACCACGTCGCAGTCAATGACGGAAACGGGACTTTTCACCTCTTGACATGTGCACAAAGTTCATGTTGAAAAGTATTGATGTATTCTGAATTATGACTACTACAGATTAAACAAATTTTCGCCCTAGAACAACCAGATGTATAATTTTATGGTAAGATATTATACAAAATGGACAGATTAGGTTTATACATTAGACATATAGTTTTATGATATTAGATTTTAAATACAAAGTAATTCTCGAGCAAATCTGCATATCTTACTAATAATGGTTCACCCTGGGAATTTAGTACTTCATAATTACTCATTTTTATCCCTATAATAGTATAATGGTCATGGTGGGGAGATAATGTGGCATTCCTTGCATTCACGCTCTTGGTTTCGGGCTAGTTAGTGAGCCCCATTTATAAAAAGGCATCACTTTTTGCTTTTTAGCATTAAAGTGTTTCTAGCCCGAAGGGGTTACCAAGCGTTCCCATTGCGACGGCACGATTTTATTGCTTTCGACGTGTATTTTTGAATTCTGAGACAGGATAATTCTTTTTTACGCTCTCCTATTGGTCAAAATTTGGTTTAGATATGCTTCATTTTATTTTCATTTATTATAAGTCGTAATAATGTTATTAAAAGTCCTAATATAAACAAGGACGTAATTAGGGGGGGGGGGCATTTGCTCCCTTCCCTTGAATTTGGCCAGAAAAATGGTTGTCAAATAAAAAAATAAAAAAATAAGAAAGTTGGCCAGTCAGTGCCAACTTCTGCCCCTCCTGGAAAAAACTGTTTTACTTGCCTTAAATGCGATCACGTTCCACATCATCGGATTAATATCCGACTCTTGTCAACAATCGCTTTGAAGAATTTTCCAGACCAGCAATGCTCCTGTATCTATAACAACTCAGTGGTATCCGAAATAATAGATGATATGACGACACTGTTTGCTTTTTAGGCGTTATCACGTATTTTCCGAGGAGAGCACCATTCGACATGTTTACAATAAATTTAAATCGCTGTAAAATTCAAAATGCTGGTTAAAAATATTTATGGTTTTTATATCAACGCCCTACTTACAATATTGCTCGGGACTGATACCCGGTTGGGCATGGCGAAATACCGTACAAGAACATTAACATACAGTTTCTTCCTATAATGTATCCAAAAAGAATAAAGTGGAACATTAAATTTAAATTAATATATATTAGAGACATAGTGAATAAAATATTTAAAAAACATTTTATTTTAAAAAAACACCTTTATTTATTTTTCAACAAAGTTACCATAGACCTCAATGCATTTGTTAAAACAAGGAACGAGATTCAAATCTGAGAACAGATAGTAGTTGTATACAATCGTCATAGGCTATTAGCTGGCGTCTTCAAAGTATTCTAAACTTTTCCATCTTGTGAAACAGATTCATTTTAGTATTTTATTTTATTTCTGAATTGGGAATAGTTTATTGTATGTCTAATAGCTCTACTGCAAGTAATTTTAAATAAAATTTTGAATACTTTTTAGTGTACACTCCTTCGATTTACAAGAAAATTATAAATTAAAAATAAAAATAAGATTAAAGCATTTTATTTTGAGATTCACTTATGCATTTAGTGAGTCGTGAAAATAGTTTATTGATTTTATCGTAATATAAGTTTCGATAACATTATATTTTTGCAACTGTTTTATAAATTAGTCTTTTACACTACATAAAACTTCATCGGTCGTTATCAACTAACCTACCAAAACGATTTTTTCCTATTTTTTAACGTTTATCAGGGATAAACTTTCACCCATTTTTTTATCGTGTTATTAACGAAATTGGGATTAATTAGGTTAGCGGTAAATTTCATCAACAGTTTCTCCTTACGCATAGGAGTTGCCATTCTTACTAGCCTCGTATTTGTACTTTCTGAATATTGTGATGTCATAAAAATAAAATTATGAGCAAATAAAAAAATATATGTAACTATGTTTAATAATAAAATTACAGCTGACAGTGTTTTTGACTAATTTTTATTAAAATTGAAGTATTCAGGTACGTTTTAATAATAAATATATAATTGCTATATTTATTATCTTATTAACTAGTTTGTGATGATGATTGTTCAATAAACAATACATTAATATGATGTAACTTTCTAAAAATAATCTAATCTTTAATTGAGGTGTTAAAAAGTGAATATGCTATAGTTATTAAATATATTGTTATCTAATAATCTGAATTGCTGCATCACTTTCTTCGATTAAATTGTAAATAATCACCAATTTTTTATCTGATATGTATCTCTGCTATGCAATTTTCTTGAAATGTCTATTTTATTTTTAATACATTTCTACGCGTTAATATATACTAATGATTGTACATATTTTAGTGCATTCACTACTATTGCCGTATGCATATTAACCACATTTTACGATGCAACACATTTACAAATCAATTAAACACCAACGAAAATTATAACACAAAAATCTCATGGTCGAACTAAAAAGTCATTAAACAAATTTTATATACATTATTAATTGCAAGGTTATAGATTGTCCTAATAAGGTAATCAATGGCTGGTCCTGACATTATTTGCAATAAAAATCATAATGTTACGACAACTGATTTTAGCACTATGTATAAATATATAAGCACACTAATATTTAATATGTTATATACATTTTTTATAATATAAGGATAATGTAATAAGGTATTATACCTATTGTGTCTAAAAAAAATACATATCTGTTAATATTAAAAAATAATATTTTTTAATTCAATTTATTGAAAAAAGTTGGAAAAATTGTTGCTTGTGTACATATTTAAATATAACTTCACATGTTATTAAACCCATTGTAAAACCACATCCTCTTGTCGTTCAATTACCACGTGTTTGTTGTAGAACGGTTAATAATCTCGCAAGGTTTATTTCGGTTCTTAATGAACGGAAATCGAGCTTGCTTGGTTGTGATTTCATTTAGAAATAAAATTTAATTAGACTCAATATATTCTGTATTTTAATATAGATTTTTTAATATAAAACAAAAAGCACATTTAATTAATATTTTTATTAAAAATAATAACAAATTTATTAACTAATAAATTAAATTTATATATATATACCTATTTATCAGAGATTAACTGAAAAGTGTCATGAATTAAAATATATATATATTATTATAAACAAAAAAATATCTAATCTAAAATCATTACATCTCTTAAAACTGCGGTTGTTAAATTAATGTTACAAAAATTAAAACTTAAAGGAAACCGCATAATTGAATATATAGTTACTTAAAACGATAGAGGTAATTAAAAATATATCCTATACGTAAGATTATTCCTGATTACGAAAATAATTTACATCAGTGCTGTTCAAAGTTTCCAGGAGACAGTGGCGTAGCTATGGGGGGGGCGGAGGGGGGGGCCGCCCCCGGCGGCACTTGCTTGGGGGCGGCATATTCGAGATAGGATCGTCTAGTGTGGTTCTTAGCCCTGAATGCACTAAAACACGTATAAATCCACGAATAACAAGAGCTTAATAATAACCAATTTATTATTTTAAGAAATGCTGATTTTATGACCCTGCAAAAAATGTATAGTAGGGGGGCAATTTTAAGGATTGCCCTGGGCGGCACATACCCTAGCTACGCCTGGATTAGTTGAATAGGTTAAATTTACACAGTTAAAATAAATCAGACCTAAATGACACCTAATTAAAAAATATACCGAAAAAATCTCATTGTACTTTCTAATATTTTGCAACACAGTTCTCAATAAAAAAAATCATAATAATATTGCCATATTCATGTACGAGTATGTCTGTGTATTTACTAGCATTGGAGCACGTACACTGAGTCATCGCATTCTCGAAACGGCGCGCAACACATCACATAATTACGCATAGTTTGTGCACTCACATTATATTTTTTTACAGATTTCTTTAATCTGGTATGTAAACTATTTGATGATTTTTACATAAATGTTTTTTACCTTGCAGTGCATACGTTTATTTTTTTAATACAATGTTTTAAAACTAAAATTGTTGTCTTACATCAGGTAGACTTCTTAGCTGGACCGGGTCGAAACCGGCTGATTTATTGGTATTATCGGTCGATACTCGGCGTAGCTCCGCTTGGTGCGAGTCCGGCTAAACTCTCATGTATTCTAAGTCTATCGCGAAGCGACAGAAATATAAGGTTCTGATTTAAAGCTCCCGAAGAATGAGAATTCATACGCTGTGTTAGAGCTTATATACTCTATTTGGAGTAGACGAAAGTCCTTAACCCTTCCCGTTCACGATCATCGGGCCGATGCAGCAGTTGATGATCGATGAACTGGCTATTAATTGATACTATCAGCACACTCAAATTGCTGAATTCATCGCAAAAAAGTTGAACATTTATAAAGAAACCAGAATAACTCTTTTGCATATCGAGAAGTTTTTTGACACTGTCTGGCATGACGATTTAATTTAAACACTCCCAAATGATGAAGCGCTGCTTTTATGGATCCACATAAATGACAACTATTTTCTTTTTCAGTCGTAATTAGACAGAAAAACTTTAATGGGAGTCCCACAAGGCAGTATACTCAGCCCCCGTCTGTACCTTTATTTATTCACGACGTCCCGATACCACAAAACTATCTATATATACATACATACATGCTCATCGGGCAGGAAAATAACTAATAGAAGGCAGGACATTTAAATAAACGACGCCAAAACAGAGACTATTGTGTTTTATCGTAGATCAATGGTGACCCTTCCCTGCGTATTATTATGAACAGTGTGGCGATTCCATGGACAAACTCGGTCAAATAACATGGTGCTCGTATGAATTGGAAGATAAAACGGAAACGTATCATTTTTTTGACATATAGAGCTCCTGAATGATCTAGCATATATGATAGTTCATATCGAAAAATAGTCGTAATCCAAAATACTTTAGAATTGCCATTAATGCTTACCTAGGATCATCCTTAACCAACTCCATTTGTGTAAATTTAGAAACCACAGGAGGTTTTTGCTAAAGACAAAAGCTTAACTTCTATAAAAATATCAACAACAACAAAAAAGAATAACTATCACCTATCTCACTGATCTTGGCAAATACAATTTGTACGACTTACCGTTTAGATCAGCGATATTCAACATGCGGCCCACCGAGCTTTTATGTGCGACCCAACACTCACAATATTATGTCAGTGTGGATATCACAATATATAGCGGTGACAAAAGCAACGTAAAAAAATTTGTTACATACTCGGTAAATATATGAAGGCATTTACTGACGCAGAGATTGTGAATGAATGTTTTATTAATGCGTCCAAAATATTATTTGATAAATTTAGCAATTAAACATTGTAAATATTTTAGTCTGGCTTTGGGTTAAAGTACCGACATTTCAGGAACATCACAATTTTCCGTTTTCGGTAAATATTGCAGTGATCAGAATTTAATTCATGATCCATGAATTAAATTTTCTTGATATTGTTAGTACTTTTTTGGAAAATAATATTTATATAAAAAAAATCTATGATCGGATCTGAAAACGAATTTATTTCTCTATTAAATGAGAAATACTTTTTAACAAAACTTTTATTATTTTACTGCATATTACACCAAGAAAATTTGGCAGCACGTACTTTTATCGGCGAAGTAAATGCTGTGATGAAAACGGTCATATATATAGTGAATTATATACGAGCACAGGTAATGAACCACAGAAATTTTTAAAAGCTTTTGGAAGAAAAGGACAGTAAATATAACGATGCTGTTTTACATACCTCGGTGCAGTAACCAAGCAGAAGGAAATGTCTAGAACGATTTTTCTTTAAGGCATGAAATTATATTGTTTTTATAAGCAAACAATAAAATTTACAGATGGATGGTAGTATTTTTTTATGTTTTTTTGTGTGACGTCACAGAAAAACTTGACGATCGCAATCGTAGTTTACAGAGAGAAAATTAAATCATTTCGCCAATGACGAATAAATTATTTGCTTTTAAATAGAAAATAAAAATGTATCATGAAGAAATACAAATCCAAGTGCTGCATACATTTCTAAACCTAATAAAAGTAAAACAATATGGTATTGACATTTATCCGGAAAACTATACCATAATTTAAAATTATTTAGATGCCTTATTTATCGCAAAATTTATCACAAAATTTAAGGATTTAAAAAAAAATAGGAAATGTCAATTTCTTTTGGAAAATCCCTGGCACTTGGAAACATTAAATATTGGATTTGATTATTTTTTTTTTTTTTTTTAGATTAAATTAAGACCATCGTGGCCTAACAGGTTACCCCAATGCGCCACGATGGTCGAAAACAAATTTTAAATTTATAAAACAAAAAAAAAACGTATATATACATAAATAGAACAATACTTAAAAATAATAAACATAACAAAAAATAATAAAATATCAAAATTAAATGAGACAAACTGGATCAGCTCCTTGTAGCCAACATTAAACAGGTCAATATGTAATGCAAGCGTATTAAGGAGCCGTATGGCCACAGCTATAGGCGAGTCGGCAAGTGCGGATGTCCTAGCCCTAACTGCCATCAAAAGAGGTCTCGATCGTGATTCTCGAAAATGTTCCGGAACCCAAAACTGGAATTCCTCGAGAATAGCTGGATTGTCGACAGCACCTTTTAGTAGTTTGAAAAAATGCTTAGCGACATACAGCTTTCTGCGAGAATTCAGCGAATCATATCCCAACGCTCCTAAAAGAAAGGCGCTGGGATATAAGAACGGATAATAACCAAATGTCCTTTTGTAAAGGTATCTTAAATACCTTTTTTGAATTTTTTCCACTAAAAGGGAATATTTGGCTATTCGGGGATTCCAAATTATAGATCCCGATTCAAGAATGCTACGAACTAAGGTGTCATAGAGGATGCGAATAACTGACGGATCGTCAAAGTGAAAGGCATTCCTCATAACAAAGCCGAGCATCTTGGAAGATTTATCACAGACGTCGTGTATGTGTAGAGAGAACCTCCATTTGCTCTCGAAAGTGATTCCGAGATCTTTAATGGAAGTTTCTCTAGTCAAAATGTTACCACCGAGATGGTAGAAATAAGCTGATGGCGAACGGGATCGATAAAATGACACAGTATGGCACTTTCCGACACTAAAGGGCAGACGGTTAACGGAAGCCCATCTCCACAGAGAGTCTAAATCACTTTGTAGAGAGAAGGAGTCCGCAACAGATCGAATGCATTTATATAATTTTAAATCATCTGCGTACAGAAGAAAACTTGAATTTTTAATTGCTGTATTTATGTCATTAATAAATAACACAAAAAGCAGAGGTCCCAGATTGGATCCTTGAGGAACCCCCGAAGGGGTAAAATATTCCTTTGACAATCGGCCACCATAGGTTACAAACTGTCTACGATTGCTTAAATAACTCGAAAATAACCGAGTTAAATTATCTGAGCAACCGAGGTTCGACAATTTTTTTAATAATAACGTATGACAAACTTTGTCAAAGGCTTTCTCAAAATCTGTATACACGACGTCTACTTGAATTCTGAATTATGCAACATTATTTGCCGAATTCATCGAACTTATAATACGAATCTGATTTTTAAAGAAAATTGTCCAAAGTACCTAAAAGCTAGTCTGAATAAACGAATATATAATTAATTAAATGTAAATGTCAAAATGTACAAAAAAATCATTGAAAATTACGTCAAGTTAATTGGTTGCTGCAAAAGCTCCAAATGCGCCAATTTAATTATTAATATTTTTCATAATTAATAAAATTCCTTTAATTTTCGATTAATAAAAAATTTTTTTTTTTTAAATATTTCGAAATCTGAAGTTGGATCATCTTTATTATAAAATTATGTAAAATAAAAATCAGTAGATAACCCAATTATTATATCGAAATAGTAAAGCAGTGCATGAAATAGCTGTAAATATAATTTTTCCAGAGAAAAATAATACAAATTTTAAAACAATAAGATTTTTGTTTGAATTTCTTCTATTTTGTTTATGGAAAAACAATCAGATCTCGGGGGCTTAATCATTAAAAATTAACAAAATATATTATCTGACAACATGGTTGAATATAATGATGTGCTTTATCACAGTGAAATTTGTTGGCTTTGCAATCGGCTTTGCAATATTAATTCCAGAACAGTGATTCAGAAAATGGTTATATTTATGTTTCACAAAATTTCCAAGATGACCGTTTCATCTAACCTAGCATATCCCACGTTACAAAATGAACAAAATTTTCCGTAACGACCTTTTTATTTTTTTATTTTATTCCTCGCCATCCGTTCACCATTTCTAGCTGTCCAGGTTTAGAGTTTCATCAAAAAGGTAAGCTTAGCTATATCATAAAATAATAACGTGTATTAAATCACAATGTATAAATTTCACGAACGTCTATTTTTCATGGGGTTTAGGAACCTTGTTAAGAGCAATATTAGCGAACCACCTGCGAACACATTCTCTCGCCTGTCCTCAATCTGACTATCGTCGGCGACATCCACCGCTCCACTCCACGTATGAAGAATGGTACCTTGGAATGCAGGCCAGTCACGCTCGCGATCGTAGGCAACATTTCTGTTGTGATGAGAGTACAAGAACCAGTCGTGCTTCGTTGGCCTCTGGGTGCGGTCGCGTTGCAACCAACGGATTTCTACCGGCGACCATTTTCGGTACTTAAACATAACCATAAATAAACAAACCCAAACACCTCACAACCTTCTCAAAAAAATTACAACTCATCGATTCCAACAAAAAATACACCATACAATGTGAATTTGTGCAAACATTATAGTGAATCATTACCACTTTTATTTTTAAATAACCATAACACAAAATCAAACATTTGATTTTAAAAATCCATCATCAGTGAACTTGTGCAAAAGTTTCAGTGATTCATTAATAGATAAGTGTGCAATTTTGTGATTCATCATTCCAACCATCAAAATTTTAGAGGAATTATTTGATCAAATAACTGTAAAGTTTGTGCTGTTTAGTGCCGGTAACCACGAGGGGAACTTGTTTTGTTTATGGCGACGCCATACACTTTTTTTGTATTCACTAAAAAAACACATGCAGGAAGTAAACTATGTTGAAAGTTTTAAGGTAATGCAGAACTGTTTTGAAGCAAATTATGTATCGAAACAACGCAAAACTACAAAACAGGTTTTTGGTAAAGCCCGTATTAGTGAAATATTTTTTTATTACACATCGTTGTTTCTCAATCATATCCATATATTGCAGTATTTATTGTATTAATTTAGAAAGCGACCGATTAAATGTATCATTTTTTTAGAAACATGTCTGATTTCTATTTCCTTGTTCATATTGCTTTCAGTGTTAAACTCGCAATTTAAATTAAATAAAACAATATCGAGTAGATTTTGCTTTCTACGATTATAATTTACTCTAACGATTTGTATTTTATTGTTGTATATTGTATACTATAGTACTAATGAAATGAACATCTGATCAGAATTATAATTATTAACATATTCATTACTATCATCAATTCATATCTTCAAGCATAATTTTGAAAAGTAAAAAAACGTGTTCCTCTAACACACATTGCCTACAATGTACATTTCTAAATTTATACCTTTATACATTATTAACGTGTCCTAAATTTCGTTTTCTCACACGTGGATCGATCGTCCTACTTTTGACAATAATTACTAAAATAGTTTTTCAAACATTTCGCATACGCAAGTTGTTTAACAGCGAGTTATGCAATTAAAATAATATGTAATAGTTTGCCCACAATGCAACAATTACCACACGCATTTTTACAACATTATAATATGAAATTCAAGGTTAAATGTCTTATTATGATTTACATGTAAACAATATATTAATATAAAATAAAGTAGATTATAGAATTAATGTCTATTAAGGTTGATCTAAAAATACGTATTATCGTCGGGTCAATTGCTGAGGTCAAATACAATCATTATGTAATTAACCGTGTGTTACTTTTCTCTGTAAAAAATGCCAACTTTACTTTGAAAGCATTGATTTTTTTTAAAGAATATACTTGCTTCTGTAGTTAATTCGAAATACCTACACAATGGACAGTGGTGCTAATTTGATTTTTACGGCCAAAGACAATTTTGTAACTCAGTTGTGACAAACACACTTAACTGACACAGCACATTATGATGATAATTATACAAAACGATAATTCGTGTTGCTCTTTCGTGTTTTGTGGTTATTTACATCGAATCATATCATCTCAAAAGCGGAAATGCACATTATCGTTTATTTATATTATATCTTTTAAAGTTTAATATTGTTTTCATATTTTTTGCTAGATAGGTAACGAAAAATACGGTTTTATTAGCAAATAAAAATGTATGGGTTTTATAAATTGTATGGTATTATAAAATAATAATCAACGTACTCTTCAAACGATATGATAATATAGTGTGGGTTGTAGAATGATTAAGTAAAATTTTATTTTCGATGCAAATTACAATAGCATACATACGTTTATTAATTAATTTAATATTCAACAATGAAGCAAGTCATTATTTTTACTAATATACAATACAACTCTAATCTCAGATATAAGGAAGATGTTATTATCTACAATAGTACCTAAAGAACTGGATCCATTGTTAGTTCGATATATTTATGATTAAAATCAAACCAAAACTCTTAAATTAAATTGCGTATCGCAAATCATAATTGTATTGTATGTAAAGAAGTAATCATTTAAGAATCTGGCGCACTTTGTCTTATAAACAGAGTATGGTAAAAAATATTCATAAAACAATGATTCATTAGTTTAAAAAATACGCATAAAAACAATATTGTGCTTTTTTAGATAATCACAGTTAAAATAACTTTTTAATTAGATTTCCAGATCAATCGGTCGTTCTGCATCAATATAAATCTTATGTTAGGAAAATAATTTTGTCTTATAACTTTCAAGTTTAAATATATTTTTCTCACCCTACGACTTTCTTAATTGACACGTGTTTATTTTTTATCCAATTAATATTAAGTTATGATGTCAACTTTTGGAATTCTGGAGTTGATTCAATCTCAAAATTGACGATGCGAGTATTTTAGATGATGCATCGGTGGTGAAGTAAATATTGCCATTGATATATTTTGGTCCTCTAATGAGGAATCCATGAAGGCAACTTAAAAGGTTGCTGTCTCAGAGGAAAAGAGCTTGCGTTGTTGATCTGCTATTTAAGCCAACAATGGCAACCTGACAAGCCAATGCCTTGGCGTCAGTCCTCTAAACTCATACGCTGATAAACAACTCTAGAGTGGCTCAAAACTGTCGATATCCCTAACTTCTGCTAAAGGAAAATGTTTCTCGGAAGCAATCAGAAATATGTGAAATACTAACGATTTATATATTTTTAATAAACGTCTTATCACATTTTTTTAAATATCTCAAAAAATAGTTTTAAAGTGGTTCCAAGAAACGTATGCTGTTTGGCGGACGGTCGCCACAGTGTAATATGTTTATCGTGGAATGTACTAGAGAATAGAACTTTTTTGACTGACTAGAGTAAGGAGCGGACGTCGCTGGATATATTAAGCTATAATTTTGGTTTTGTGAAATGCTTTATGACTAGATTTTAGACTAACCATTATTATGTTATCGGAATATGATCGAGAAATAGACAGTTTCTGTATGTAAAATGTGCACAGAACAGACTTTAAAACGGAGATTTTTTATTCGTGCGGCACCCATTTACAATGTTTTCTTTAGCTATTTTAAGACGTTTAAGAAGAACTTAGAGTTCTAACACCTCACTTGTGTGTGTGATTCTAATTCAATTAACGTCTTCAGTTGCTCGTTTTCATCTCAAGTATTTTTAAAACCACTATTGCACCGTGCGTTCCTTAACATTAACCATATCAAATCTCCGACTTTGAATGCAAAATTAATTGTAGTCCTACCTCCACCCTTTTTGATTGAACGATTATTTAGTGTTGGAGATAATACTTATTTGTCTACAAAAAATCAGCTGAAAGGCGAAACTGTAGAGGTAAAAATGTTTTTACATTATAATTTAAGAATTTTAGGACTGAAATATGAATTTCTATGTAGTACCTTTTGAGGCATTAAAATGGGGCGTGGCACAATAATGGTTAGGAAACTCTGGTTTATACTTTTACACCAGTTTTTTTTTTAGTAAATATGATGTTCTATATATTATATGATGTTATAGGCTTTTGTGTAAATTATTCTACTAAATGTTTTATTAATATACATATATGTATATACTTTTTTTTATTATTTTGGATAAAAAAAATTGTGTCTTTTATATAATTAAGATTTATGTTCATTATTCATTTAAATTCATTATTTTTAGTAATAGAGGTAAAAATAATAAAAAAAATCATTCATTATTTTATATTATAGGAACCGGAATCGGAAAATTAGAAAGTATCGGAATCGGTAAATTTCCGAGACATTGTTGCTATTATAAACAGCGCTTCGCGCATTGCTAACTTCACTGCTATGGATTGTGTGGCACATACTCTAGTACTAGCGATACATGATATCCGTTCAAAAGAATATTTTTTCTTTCAGCTGAAACTTAAACACAATATTTTGGTCAAAGAAACAGTTTTTCATAATACATGTTTTAGCTAGTTCAAGTACTTTTACCACAATTTTCATTCAATGCCATAATAGTAAAAAAATCTATTTATTAATTTTATTATTAATTTTACACAATCGCCATAAAAATACAATACAGAATAAACGCAAAGTTTCGTTGTAAACAATAACTAGGTACGCACCCAGATTTGCGTAATAAAACAAGCAAACTGTTTATTCTTGTGACCACATCGGATTGGAATTTGGCTCAGACTATGCGCAAAAACAATAAGCTCTCTAATTGGTGATAATTGAAAGCAAAGATGTTTGCAAATCAATCGCGATAATTAACAATATTTTTATTCATGTGTGATTCAAGCGGAAATGTTTTACGCCATACGTAAGAATTACAATAACAATAATGAGATGTGTGGGAAGTGTGTTTTTTCGTTTTGATTTTTCTTACAATAAGATCCATAATTCGATCTATTGTTTTATAAGATTTTAAATGAAATCCATCTTATCACGATACGGTGCTTATTTTATAGTCGCCCAAGGATGTTTCTCATCGAATGTACGTGTTTGGTTATCGCTCAAATGCTAATAACCTGCGTCGGCCATTTTTGACACGTTTTGGAGACACGTCTTGCGTTTTCAAAAATAACCTCCACTGCTAATCACTCAAGTGTGAGAGACACTCGATTGTTATTGGTGAAACGTATTTGTCGGCGAAGGTCGCCTGACTCAATATACCGAGCTTTTGCAGCGGAAAACCCGCGACTAATTTTTGAAAGACAGTTGATAGAACACGCGCGTGCGTCATATATTCACGCCTTACGACTCAGTGCTGCCAACGTTGCAATGCGACTCAATTATCATAATCGAAATGTAACATACAAATGATTCCGAAAAATGGCCATACCGGAATCAAACCAAATATAATGTTTCAGTTTCGATTCCGCTTAATCGGGACACATTGGGGCATAAATATTTGGTGCAAATAAGCGGCTGTCTCAAATAAGCAAAGCTTAAGGAAAAATTAAAAAATAATATGAATCTTTAAAATTCATTAAATTATTGGAAAAAAAATTATGTAATAATTGAGTGTTCATTCATATGTATATGAAAAAATAAAATAATAATACTAATAAAAAATCTTGAACAAATGATTATAATAATAGTCATCAAAAAAATATATGTACATACATGCAAATAATGTACATAATAAATTTTATCTATAAAAAAAATATTTCTGCAAGAATTTATCAATTATAGCTTGTCTTGTGTTCAGAAACATTATTTCAAAGGGGGGGGGGCAAAATTTGGTCAGTCGGTTTATTAAGATCAATATTACTCCATTAAATTATATGCATTATTGGCCAAATTCAAGGGGTGTTCCTGTTTAAAATCCACGTCAAAAGCAATAAAATCGTGCCGTCGCAGTGAAAACTCTCGTTTTATAAAAATATTACGACTGACAATAAGAGAAAATCGAATTTTGTTTGGTAAATGTAGGCCATTTTTCAACTTCCTCGTGTAAACGATCCAACTGGTCACTATATATGCGTACTGTAATGCACAATATCTTTGCAATCCCACAAAAATCACTATCTTATGCGACGAGTGTTGCACAGCACCAATTTCAAATGATCGAGAAAAGGTGACTCAGCTTCAAGATGCAGAAGCTCTTGGAATATGCAGATACGCGACGACTTGTTTTCTTGTGGAGCCTATACACTCTGTCCCTAGATCTTCCCAATCTTCCTAATGTGTCTATGCACTGTTGAATCAGACTAGCTTGGTTTCACGACCAGCTGATGGATAGTTTGAGTAAGATTTGCTTCCATTTCTGCATCTAGAACACTAGATATTGTATTTTCCCGTTCGATTTTTTTAAACCATCTTCAACATTCACGTGTTTTATCATCTAATAAATCGCTTACAATTTTACATATTTTTTTACTGGTCGTAACTGTCGAAGTTTATTTAAGAAAATTATTTTACATGCAATTTCCTAAGCAAATTAAGTGTTTAGTTATTCTTTAATTTAGTCGACTATTTGAGATTAAGTTTAATAATTTCCCACGCGTGTAACTTAGTAACGATTGTTAGTTTTGTATTATTTATTTTTAAAGCCCAGTAAAGCTGTTATATTTTATCCATAATTTTCAATCTCGAACTAAATATTTTGTAAGTACGCGTCCATTTTAGTTTAACCATTTCCTATTTATAACCAAAATATACAATACATATGTGTATAATCTATAATACTTTCCAACACAGTTATTTGTAATTTATAATCCTTTAAATGCGTTTATAAAGCTATGTATTTATAATCAATAAAATTCTATAACTATTCATTCTCTCAGTATCGTAACTACGCAATATTTTTTTGTTGTTGTGATTTATTCCAACGATTTTCCGAAGGCGTTAACGACTTTCAGTCCAAATATGTTTCGGAATTTCCAGTCATATTTATCGTACATATTAAATAATATATAGCCTATCCAATAAGAGCTCATTTCTGACCACTTCCTAAATGCGATACATTAAATCAAGGCCAGAAAATAAAATATAATATATTTTCCACAAGAGTAGATCGAATTTATCGTATAAACATTTTTAATACATTTATTACATTATACTATTATAAAAACCACGTCGTTTTGCGTAAATTGCGGTTTTAACGAATGAGTTGAATATTATAACTAGAATATTATTTTATAAGGATAAACTTAACCTTCTTATCTTCAAAAATTTATATTGATTTTTATGGCGTCAATTTAATTCCAATGTAATCCAATAATTAATTTATTGTCAATCTGTATTAATGAAATAAAGCCTCAAATATGTTACGCATTAATTTAGGAGCTCGAGGGCACTATGTGCCTTGTATAATCACCTAATTTGCAGTACTCTCGAGCATACATCTCTGTTCTAGTTGCCAAATACGTGAGTGAATATAAATATTATCTACTTTTATTTCCCACAAAATTCCTACGAGGAATACTGGGATATGATTCTTTCAAGTCGCGTCGACGAGTGCACTCGAGAAAGCATTTCCTCTTTTTCTGGTAGGGAATATTTACAATCCGGAGCTTCCAAAATAACCTAATTATCACTGCTTGCGTTTTAAAGTATTGTTTGAAGTACCGCATACAAGAACATTAATATTGGACTACTTTCCATTAAGTACAGCTATCTAATTTTTTACCATCTGTCGTAAATTATTAATGTGTTATCAACTAGGAACTAGTAGTTAGTAGAAACATTGTGCTCTTGCCATTACTGTAATTAAATTTATCTAATTGTTCAAGTGTTTTTTGTTTATCACTTTTGAGACAAACGAAGAGTAATTTAGGAATTAGCTAAAATAAACAAATTATAATAAATTGAATCAGAACATTTTAATACCTGAGAATGACTGTTATAGTAACAGGTCGGTCACAAATACCACGAAATTTATTCACTCATGATATGACTACTAGCGTGACTTATCGCTATCAGTCGGTTTAAGAGTTTTCAGTAATTTATAATTTCTACATATTTCTACATACGCAGATCTTCTCAATTTTTTTAAAATTTTTAATCGAATCAAAACAATAGACTCGATGGTAGGAAGGGGGTTCAGGTTCGACACAAAAGTGCAGCTAACGGTGCACTAGTTGTTGCATACTAAGCACTAAGCTTGTATTAAACAACATATGTACCTTATTTACCTTAAAGATTTTAATTTTACTCACCAACATTTATATTAAATAACGTTTTATAACTTTAGAGTTATATAATGTAGCATAACACATTTTTTATCTGCGGATGTTGTTTGGTTCTTTCTTTCATTTTTTATGACTAATTCGATAAGGAGAGTTTAATCACATCACATGCATTGTATTTATCAACACCCGGGTTATTTTTCATATGAAATCCAAAAATGTGCGTTATAATATTATATAAAATCAGCAATGCCATCTGAACCCATTGTTTTAGTTTCATACACCTTTTTGAAAATAGTTTCCGTGTTAAAAGTTTTTTTTAACCGTGCAAGGTTTCATCTCTTTACCTTGAACCGTCTGATTTTAAAACAATCTCACTTCGCGGCCAAAACGTGACGCATTCAAACTATGTACAAGGGATAGTGATAAGTCTCGCTCAGTTACCACAGTAGTAATCATATCCTGAGTGAAAAAAAATCGCGGTATTTGTGGCCGACCTGTTACCGTAACAGTCATTCTCAGCTATTTAAATGTTCGATTATTATAATATATTTCAAACCTTGATAATTATAATTTATCCAGTATTTTTCCTCAATTGATTACGATTTTCCTTAAAAAATATCTAGCTACAATATTTACAGAAATATAATATATTTTTTTTATATATGTATGTTGTATAATTTTATTTTTAATTTAAACAAATATATAAATACAAATGTTTGAGATCCATCGGTTTGATTGTAAGGAATTATTAGTATACATTTTCGTCGTTCTATGTTGCAAAAAATTTGCTAGAAATTTTAAAAATCTTTTCAGATCTGTATAAAATGTACACACACATAAAGTTGCATAATAAATAGACCACTCACAAATAACAACTCATAAAATTAGAAGTGTAATGTTTAAATTGGTACGAAACTTCAAATTGTATATAAGATAGTCAATGTATCTTAAAAACTACAACATGATTTAATATTTCAACGTTAATTTTTATGCGTCACTTTCTTTCAACTTTCATGCTTACCATTTGCGACTAATGATACATTCTTAAAACAATTATGTTACTTGAGGATAAAAACAAACTATGCGTTTATAAACAGTGTGAATTGTGGCCGTACGATTTGTGCAATAGTGAATAAAAATACATGTTCGTTGCGTCACGTGGTATTAAAGCCGTATCGAAGATCGAGTTGAATTCTTGCGATTCAAGTGACAGCTTAGATGGACCTGGTCGAAATGTCGAAGTTGAAGGTGGCTGTTTTTCTTCATATTTTAATAATCGTAGCTCCGCTTGATTCAAATTTTAATGAGCTCTCGTTTATGCCAAGTCAAAAGCGAGGTGATAGTTCCGTATGAACTGGCAGCAGTTAGTGATTCAGGACGATAATGAACTGGCTATATATCTGTGAGAAACCAGACTTTTTGTTATTGTTAATATACTCCTTGGTGTTTTTAAATACGGCGGAAGTCATTATCCTATGGAATACGTAATCCGGGAATTGATGAGATATTTGCCAACAATCCTTGTCTTTGTTTAAGACTTTCTTTGCTACTGGTAATAGACTGTAAATGTACGTCCGCTCGGATACGCAAACTTGTTTGTTTTCGCTGACGAAAAAAAATCGAATTCTTATTAACTATAATGAACACAGATTATTAGTAGTATGTTTTTAATCAAAACAAAATAAAATCATATAATTTACATTTGTATATGTCGTTTATTTTTTTAAATATCATCATATTAAATATTAAAGATACGTAATTTAAGAGTCAACCTAATCAGCAATTTATTACTACAATAATATTTTAGTAACAAGTACAGTAATTTAAGAGACACCGGTTTGGTTTGTGCTTAATTTTTGTTATATGTCACTGTGTACTTGTTATTTGGAATGTAAATATTAAGTGACATCATTCAAACGTGCGTAATTAACATAATTATACCCAACATACCTAATAACCAACTAAGCTTTTATAGTTATTATATTATATGACACCATCTTAAAGTCTTGTACTTGACATATAATATCGACGTTATAGATATATTCAATATATTTATTCTGGTTCTTGTGTCAGATGTATATATTTTTGATACACGACAGTTTTTAGCTTATTACTGATATTATGCAACAGTTTGAGTATCGTTTACATAAAGTTGCATTTGTGTTCTATGGACAGGTTTAGAATGGCCTTTAAATATTTTAAATACGTGTGAAATCTAGCAACTTTTCAACCTCTTGTTTTGGATCCCAAAGTACTGTCCTTTGTAACACGATAATAACACTTGTATAGCCTCAAATGTCTATTGTTATGCTTTTCATTTAATCCGTCTATTGTCACGTACGGGCGGCACTAGTCGACGTTATAAATCGTACATCTGATAAAGATTTGCTTCTGCTTTAGATTTACCGATGTTGCCAACGCTGATGGATGTTGTTGTGGACCCCACAACGAAAAATCAATGAAAAGTATATTAAATTAGTTTAAATTAACCGAAAGCTTTCTATACCTATTTCCTTTTGTGTGTTAGATTAATATTGTTAAATTTTTCAAATAAGATAGAGTGTTATATAAATCAAAATGTTTATGAACACAAAAAAATTTAATAGTTTTTTAATATTATAATAAAAAACATAGCGGTAAATAATGCCATATCCTAAACTGTATTTTACATTTGAAGTTATCATTTTACTGCGAAATCAACAACTCCGGATATGAGTAACCAATTATCTCATAGTAATAATACAACATATTTATGGATATTCTGAGGTGAAGCAAATAAATTATGAAAGGACCTTTATCAAGGTGAACTTCGCTAAAAATGCTATGAAGGCTAATTCGCTTGGCTGTCGTGTGTAGTAGGTACATATGTATAATACAGGTACATAAATCCAGCCGTACTAATTTATATATTTTAGAAATTTATCAATGCATACATTTATTTGAGACTATTCGTAAAGATTACTTTACACTATTGACCCGAATTTCAGGTCAAGCAATCGATAGTACTGTTCCGAAAGGTAAATGCGCTTAACAATAGGTATTTGTTTGGTTAACCTGTTCCAGTTAAATAATTAAGTTCTGGAACTGCAGCACTCGCATAGTTTAATCAATAGTTTCGAGCTAAATCAAGCGTGTGTAAATCGCAAGTTATTATATATACTATAGGTTTAATGATTCTTGGAACTCGCGAAGGTAAATCGGTGACCGTAGTTAATTACCTTAACCTCGAAATCAAATTCGCCTTGTTACATATAAGTTTTTAGCAAAACTCTATTAATCAGTCCTTGTCTTCTACATAATATTGATAATTATTTGTTAATTAAATTATGCCATATTAAATATATGTTAGTTAAATTAATACAACCTTGTGTCTGAAAAAATTATTTCATTATTAAATTAGCCCAAATCCATATTAAAAATTTCAAATATTTTTCATTACAAATTGTCTAAGTCAGTGAGTGTGAAATTAGAATAATATTATAGACCATTTGCGGTTTGCACACCAGTTTTTATTGTATCATATAAAAATTTGGTTCAATTACTCGTAAAAATTGTATTTCGAAACTAAATATCATATAATATTATTTTTCGGGTTAATTGATAAAATATTATTTCAATTAAACATACTATACTACACAATACTATTTTTGTTATTAAAAATATAATATGTATATTTTATCTAATGTTTACAATACATACACGTTTTCGTGTATCGATAACTGTTAAACGCCATCAAATTACTTTAAATGGACTAATTAACTTGCACTAAACTTTAATCTTATCTTCGTCCTACATTGAATTTTAACTGTCTTAAAATTGTATAATTACATAAAAAAAATGCTCTTTAACCCCTTCCACGCTATGCACATAATATGAAGGACAGCCGAGTCGAGTCACCAGCGGAAAGCCCATCGTGTGATAGACTTATAAAACCGCATGTTTTTTAACAAAAGTTGCCCGTTATAACCTTTAAAAATCAGTTATATTTATTGTTAAACGATATCCTTATTACTATTAAAATTATTAAATTTTAATGTAGAATAATGAAAAATATAAATGTAAAGTAAAGCATTTATTTTAGTTTATGGGTAGTGTTGACAAAACAAACATAATACTATTTGGTGTATATTGTCTTAGAAAAACAGTAAAGTGATACAAGAAAGTTTTCTATCGCGTTGTTGTTCTTTATTTGTTAAATTTATACGCAATGTACAATAATCTCACAAGAAAAATGTGAGTTGAGCATAATTCTACTTTGTAAAGCAGTTTTTGCAAAAATATGCAGAATGATCAACAAACATATTTTGTATCATATCAAAAGTCATTGCAAATCATATTTCAAAACTATAGCCAACATTAAAGCACCTTTATAGAGAATAATATGTTTGTTAACATTCTAGAATAAACACTCAAAAAGGCGTACGTTAAATTATTGTACTCCATCAATGGTTTTCCATTTTGAGCTATAGAATACCCACTTTTAATGAAATTTTGCTTTTTAATAATAAAATACAATAAGTAATAGAATTAAAAATATCACAACAAGAAAATTTGCTTAATTGTGAAAAGTGTATTTTGTCCAAGCAAATGTGAACCGTTTTTCAAAAATAGTTAAAACCATATAGATACGTGTCACCTATCCAAGTACTGACTAGGCCCAATACTGCCTCTTAAGAACTGTAAAACATATTAGATACCGTATTGATATGTTGCAGCCTTGTGTAATACATTTCTCGGTAATAATATTACTTTTGCACAAGAATCCAGTAGCTTTTAAAACTATTCACATGATTTAATCGCTTTTTACTTATGATTTTAATATTTTTAACTAATAAAAAGTTATCTATTTATCAACTTTAAGGTATTAGGTAATCCCGGAATTAATGTCGTTTTTTTAATAGGCAACTTTGGCTTAGTATTTTTGGGTCCGATGAGCAGTGAAGACGTGCGTTGTAATTTTTTTCTTCTCTGTGATCCTTTGCCTATCTTTTAAACAAAAAAAATCTTTTCTACCCCATTTACAAACAATGGCAGAGACGTGTCCTTCGGAAACACATTTAAGAAGCTGTATGCTGTTTTCGTTTCATTAAAAAAAAACTGCGACAGAAGCAACAGAATGCATTTATGACATTTACGATGATATACTGGACAAAAGAAAGTGCCAAAGTGGCTTCAAAAAATTTCCAACGAGCAATCTCGATTTGAAGGACGAGCTTCGAAGTGGACGGCCCAGTCTAGTGGATAGTCCAGCTCTAAAGGCGGAAATCGAAGCAAATCCGATTATGACCATTGATGAATTATCGAAGAAAGTCGGCACATCACGGTCGAACACCCATCGTTATCTTGAGAAACTGCGAAAAGTTAAAAAATAAGGTATCTCGGTTCCTCACGCGATCACCGACGCAACAAAGCTCAACGCCTCAACACATGCAAAATACTGCAAGAAAAGCAACATTTTACCCCGTTTCTCCATGACCTTATCACCAGAGACGAAAAATGGGTTCTTTATCATGATACAAAAAAATAGAAACAATGGTTAAATCGAGGTCAAACCCCAATTCCAACACCAAAACCAGGACTACATCCTCGGAAAGCATTATTGTGTGTGTGGTGGGATTCGAAAGGTGTAATTTATTATGATGTTTTAAAACAAGGGCAAACTGTTACTGCAGCCCTCTATTGTGAACAGATGGACAAATTAAATACGACGTTACAAAAAATTAGACCTGCTCTTGTGAATAAAAGTAATGTCATTCTTCAACACGATAACGCCCAGCCGCATGTTGCCGATATTACCCGTAAAAAAATCCAAGACCTTAGCTGGGATGTTTTATTGCATCCACCCTATTCTCTGGACTTGGTACCGAGCAACTTTCACTTATTTCGCTTTTTAGAAACGCAATTAGGGAACAAAAAAATCGACAATTCGACAAAAACTGAAATCGGGTCTTTCGGAGTTCTTCGAATCTAAACCAAAAGCCTTTTATGAGAAAGGAATTTTAGATCTAGTAACAAGATGGCAAAGAGTCGTAGATAACACTAGAAATTACTTTGTATTAAAAAATATTAAATAATTGAAAAAAAAAATAAGTTTGAGTTTTAATAAAAAAAACGACATTAATTCCGGGATTACCTAATACATAAATAATCCAGACGTGTAACATAGTTTGTATTATAATATTATAATTATGTGTATATATAACACATAATTATAATATTAAAACTTCATATAGGTTTTTGCGTGCCAAACCTACGCATTTTGGTCGTACGTATGAATGGGTACGTGTGCGTGTGTGAGTCTATATTTACATGTGTGTTTGGCGCTATTACATACACCGGATAATTTGATCCGTGTCATATTATTTATAATACTGTTAATAGTTTGTTTAAAGATTTATTTCGACTGTATGAATTTTTATTATCATAACTTGATCGTTTTTTAACAGTAAAAATATATATTTTAATTGTAATGGGCATCTAAAAAACTATTATTTTAGATCTCAAAGACAATGAAACAGTCCCCGCGTTACGAGACCAACGGCCGTAATATAGTGCCGCGTGGAAAAGGTTAATATATTAGTGTACCGACACAAAAAATTCTATAGCAACTTGAATTAAAAATATAGGATTATTTGAAAAATATTGTGGTTATTATATATTTTTTTAACTCCAGCTTTAGACATTAATAGCCTTTCGACATGTAATCGAGCACTCAATTATTTCTCAAGATATCTCGAATAAGTTAATCGACAAACTACTTATTTAGCGATAGTATAATCATACACATGTCAAACTACTCATCAAATGACCTCTAAATAAATTAATTCTCGTGAGTGTATTGTGATATATTTATGATTTCCAAACATAAATATGTACATTGTACTATGTACATACAAATAATGTGCTCAAATTATAGACTTTATCAAATAATATAATAAATTAATATTGATTTTTTTCTCATGAAAAATAAATTTAAAAGCAAAAATTTCCTCACTACTCAATCGAAGAGTCTGTCACAGAACTAAAATGTTCTACTACACTTATAAGCTCTAATACATTGTGTTTAACACTCGTAAAAGTAGAATCGTACTGAACTTTCTTACATCAATTAATTTAAATAGGTTTCAGAACTAACGACAGCCTTCACTGCGCTAATCTAACTGACGATATATTGAAAAAAAACGGCTGTTTTTTAGATCTCCTAATTATTCCAATTAGAAAGCGAAGTGACAGTGCAAGCTCCTGATAGAAGTACGCAGTGTCCACGCTTTTACATATATTCTTTTAGAGTTAATGAAGATCTTTTGCCCTTTCTATCCCCAATCGTCTGGCCAATATGATGATTAAAGGCAGATACAGTATATGTTTTTGCGTTTATCAGACTCTATGATATGCGTGTTTAGATCACGTCGGGAGTCACCACTTTGAGGATTTCGTGGTTCGGAGAACGTTTGATATTCATTAAAAACTCGAAAAAACGTGTTATCATGTTTGGCGAAATAGTCGTTTACGATAGTAAACGTAGATACACGACACGTATGTGTATACATATGTATATGTTTCTCTTAGAGGTTTGAGGAATAAGAACCAGCATGATTGTATAAGTCTCTGACTATTGACCTGAAAGACCTGGGTTTGAATCCAATACGGACCTTAGTGTTTTTTTAATTTCTATCGTGTCTGGAAGATCGATCATCACAAATTAGGTTTTCCTACATTTTCCTAATATCGCGGATGAATATCGTGATGATTAATTAAAATCGAACTAGGTCGTACATATGAGATACTGAAAATTCTCTGATAAATGAGCTATTTTCGATTATAAAGAGTATCTTATATGTATTAAAATAAAAATAAAAAATATTAATAAGTCTAATATTATCAAAACCTCATATTGTAAAGTAACTATTAAACATGGACATGTCTGATAATGATTATAGACGTAACATTGTACATTGTTCATTATCAAATTTTATTATTAATTTTAAACGTTGAGTGGAAAACCCTCAGAGTTCAAACACTTTCCTTGTTGTGCGTCACTTTAAATGTAGCGCACGTCACAAGGAAATAACTGTTGCAACATATGACTTACGTATAGAGCTCGAAGCGCATTTTACGACACCATTGAAGTCGTCCAGCGACTTTGAAATGCATTTTGCACTTCTCGCATCGATTGGTTTTTGCGCAAGAACAATGACTCTACTTCGAGGCCAAATTTGCATTACTTTCGGCCTTGCGCTTAGTCCCACGACACAAATCGTCTTTTAATCACCAAAACACAAAATACCGTCTTTTAAACGCCATTTATAACGGACTGCAAGGAAAGTTATTTATAACTCTTTTATAGAAAATTGCAGCGCATTGACCGCTTCATCGTTCATTTTCCACAACTCTCGCGTGCCGTATGATATGTCGCAGTTTTATAACCGTCTCTCACCCTCGATACAGTTCATTGAACGCGTTTAATATGTATTTTTTGCGCATTACACCCACGAAGGTCCTTGCCAAAATAATTTAGATCTAGAACACGAAAATACGATATCTTACCGGCGTTTTACAAAAAAAAAGTGTTTCAAATGAATGAAACATACGTATACCAAAAACAAAAACATCAGCTAGTAGATAATATTGAAATTAGCGTATTTTGGATGATAAGCTACCTTACATGTAAATTACACAAACATTCATATGAACGATTAAAAGTGAATTATAATCACATGAAATGTCTCATGTGTTATAAAGAGATATTTGGGCGCACTAATGGGGCATATATCTCATCCAACCTAATCGGTAGAAATAAACCCGTACATGATTGGTCGAAGCTATTTAAAACCAAAAATATATAAAAAATATTAAAAGAGCTACAACACCTGCACCTATAATCTAATGTATAAATATGACATCTTATTTAGCTGACCAGCTGAAAACTCACTCGACTCCAAACCCGAAAATTTCAAAATTTCCGATACTGCCATCGGAAATTTTTCGCGCATTTCGTGCTGAACAAGAAAATCAACAATTAGCTACAATTATATCTAGAATTAAACGACATCAAAGCGTACAAATAAATTGTTCTTCAAGGAAATGTTTCAAAACAAATATTGGCTTAAGATGACACATTTGAACCATATCTAATCGTTCGCTTGATATTGAAAAACTCTAGAAGTGCAAGAAAAATAAGTACAATTCTAAAACGCATTTGTATAGTAATAAGTTGAATATTGTACAAGATGGAAAATATCGAAATACCTGATAAAAGCCAATGATGTTTTTTATATTTATTAGTTTCCCTAAATGCTGAATTTTATTACTGCCCTAATTTCCCATTTTTCTCAGATTCACATTACAAAAACAATAAACTCGATCCTGTGCAACATATTGAATTATTGCTCTTGGTCCCTTTGCATTCTCTACATCAATTTTTAATATACATGCTCAATTTAACACTTTTCTCTCGTTACAGCCGATACCTGGCGGCCAATGAACTTGCATCGATTGGCGTGAAAACACTACATTAACTGAGTTACAATCGCATCGACTCATCCGAGGTAATTTCAATGAGCGATTCGCTTGGAATGTTTTCGCTTTCTTATCGAACAATCTTATTGCCATGATTTAACCCATGACTCGACTCACTGTTGAACTATTGTTGTATAATAATGTCAGTAGTCGAATTGCTCTACTTGTTTTGAGTTTTCAATTCTCACATAAATATCACAATAAATTGAATTTTCTTATATTTAAAAAATCATAATTTATATTTTATTTGGAAGATGGTATTACAAAATTGTGTATGATCATCTTAGCTAATCACATAATTTATTGTAATACTATTGATAATTATTATCGTGTGATGATAACCAAGATGATCAAACACAATCTTGTAACACCATCTTCTAAAAAAATATAAGCCCATTGATTATGATTTTTTAAATATAAGAAAATTAAATTTACTATTTTTTTTATAAAACGTTTATTTCATTATGACAGACATCCTAATTGCGCTTGTTTAACTTCTCCTTTCGAAGAGAAGTCGATGGTATTTTATTTTTTGTGCGACCTTAATCCACGTATGATAATAGTCTAATCAGGGCTTAAAGAATAATTAAAACACTTAAGATGGTTGTACCTGTTGTATTTGACTTCTACGTAACATTATACATGTGCTAACCACCGCATCCGTGCAATATGAAAGACAGCAGAATAAGAATGACCGGGCGGGAGCTTTCTGTTCGGCTTGTGCCCAATATTTCTTAGCCTTAACGACATTTGCAATGGGCATGTGTTAAATAAATCAGAACCATGTTATTATAATAAAAAATACAACATTATTAATTACAAAAAAGGGGAAAGCTAAAAAGTCTCTCTAAATATTTAAGTGTGATTAACAAAGTAAGGATGTTAAAATTATTCCATTGTATAATATATTAGACAATAATTTTTTTTTTTTTTAAATGTATATTTTTATATTTTTTTAATTTAATGGGATTAAATGTAAAAAAATATATAATAAACGTCGTAAAAAATATTCATACAAAAAAATTAAAAAGGTCAAAAATGTATAAAATTAATAAATATTAAATAAAAATTAAAAACTTTTTATACATTTTTCTATTCAGAATTATATTTAATTTTACTGGACGATATTTTATAAATTAATGAGTAATAATTTAATAAATATATACGTACATATAGTATAATTTTTAATCTTTCGGTATTTCAGGAATATTGCTTTCAATTATCCTGAACTACGTAACCACTTTGAACCTGACTTTTTACCTTAAGAAAAAAAAATTTTTGGTAGAATTACTTTATGAAAAACCAAGAGGAAGTAGAATTATTTTTTTAAAAAACTTTATAAACTACAGGATATACATTGCAGTGTACAAATAGTATTACAAAATAATAGTTGGTTTAAAAAAAATGCATAGGAGGTGAAAGCATGACAATTTGTGATGAAAAGATATTAAACTTCTCCACACCTGTTATAATAATCTATTTTCACATTGCAGATTCTATACCAGTGTATATAAATCGACTGAAATGATATCGAAAATGAAGACAAACGCTTTATACAGTTTTATAGCTATATTGGTTTTCATAACACCATACAGTGAACAATATGGCTCAGGTGCTCCGCCTAAAGTATTACATTACTTTCATTAAATCAAATAAAATACATTTAAATAAATATTTATAATAAATCATAACTTATAACAGGCTTGTATTACGATGTTACCATCTCACGGAAATACAACACCCCAAACGTCTCCACCACCATACGTCGTTACAACATTAGGTTCACAGGTCAAACAAGGCACCGGAATCAACGTTACAATTTCCAGTCCCATAAGAACGTCCATCGGAGGATTTTTACTGCAAGCCAGGAGTGTTCAGGTATTTTGCCTACTATTACATAAACCAGTTATTAAAAAATAATCTCATAAATCGCTTATTTTAGGACCCAGATAAAATAGTAGGCACTTGGTCCAATCTCCCATCGCTTGCTAGGTTAACTAGTTGCGGCACTGATGGTAATTCTGCAACACACACAAATCCAGAGGCTAAACCAAGCTTGACATTCACATGGAATGCTCCCACTGACTTTTTGGAATCAGTCTTTTTCAGGTATTTATTATCATATAATATATAACTTAATCTGCTATGTGCTTGACTATTTTTTTTGTTATATATTCAGAGCTACCGTGGCAGAAAACTATAACCAATATTGGTCTAAAATTGAGTCACATCTCGTTGAAGTAGTTACACCAGACACGTCAATAAATAATCCGACTCCTGAAGCAAGCACACATTCTACCCTTGAAACTAAATATCCATTTGAAACTACCACCAATAAGCCAGTGAGTATTTTATTATATATATTAAAAAAAATCATCTATAATGTAATAAGTGGACGCTTTTCTTGGGAATTGCCGAACTGTAACACTTATGTTTTCATGAGCTGCCATTAAAAGTTACATTATAATATACTAATCATATTTTATTAATGACAATGCTAATAAAATAAATAACACGTTATATGATATATGAATGTTACAGCTTGCACTACCGTCTCATTGGTTAATGGTAATTTATATAATGTAGCAAATTTAGTTTAAATATTCTAGGAGTCAAATGAAAACCTTAAAGGTGCGATAAGAATTCGAAACACCGGTTCATTGTCCGGTAAATTAGCAGCAATGTTTCATATTGTTTGAAGATTGGAAAACAAGTGGTTGCCAAATCAGCATAGCAATAGCTTAATATGACCACTGCACTTGCAATGTGAAAAACGCTGTAATTGGTTTTTTTGAGTAGAGTAGAAGTGAAGACCATTAAAATTCATAGACGAATGAAAGTTCAATGGCTGTGCAACAGGAACTATACGAAAGGATTAGAGACTTGGCAGTCTGCAAGAATTCTGTAGCGGACTCTTCTCAACAACATCAGAAATTAGTTTAATGATTAAAATGATCTAAAATCTATACTTGAACATCTACTGTATTCAATATCTCTCCCAGCGATTTTTACATTTTTGTACAGCTCAAAGGATGTGACAAAAGAGGTTCAGGTCTGACAAAGAGATACACCCTTCACATTCAATAAATTACTAGTTAAAAAATATTTAATGTTTTCATATGACTCACCTTCCTATGTAAAATTTTATTATTTTCCGCATTGCTCTTATATTATAGCATGATTGAAATAGCTATCGACAATAATTTGCATAATTATACACATTATACATACTACAGATTAGCTTAGATATTGACTCAGCAATAAGCTTATATTATTAATATATTATATTACTGTATTTTTAAGGTGAAAACGAATAATCCTTTCTATATGGGATGTGGATCGACAAAATTATGCTTTGGCTCATCTTCAACATGCATCGCTGATCAAAATTGCGTTGCAGCTGTTGCTGTCGTCGTAGAAGGTGGATATTATTTAATCATTAAATATTTATTTCTCATATGGTTATCGTATTTCCTCATTTTAACCTTGAAAGGGCTGTATTTATCTTATAGATTTGACTTTATCACTAATTTATTACAGGAGATAAGTACACATTTGAATTGCTAGGAACTGACAATGCAGCTTATGTAGCAGTTGGATTATCTGACGATAATAAGATGGTAAATTTTTTTTTTGTTGCAGTAATATTGCTACGAAAATGTTTTTACGTTAATTATACTCTACAGGGAGGCGATAGTGTTATAGAATGTGTGAGAAACAACAATCGTATATCTACCCACGCTTCATGGACGTTTTCTCCATCTTCCAACGCCCGTCCAAAGTGTACCAGAGAAGAAGTGGTTAGTATTTTATTGTCAATTCAATAAATTGAAACCCTACTACATAGGGTATGCAAATTTACAGGAAAACTGTAATACCAATTTATAGATTACTCTGGAGATATGAAAGGGAGATTTTTATTGCGTCACTATTTTTTATAATTGGTTAAGCTGGTCTTCACAAGATCCCACAGTACACTAACGAAGAGTTATTTAGATTACCCATTGATAGGACGAGAAAATTGCAAATTATAAATTATTCGCTTAAATGTACATGCTGATATATATCTTATTTCTTAGAAATATTAGTTAATGGCATTAAAGCTAAGCTAGGCCTGTGATTCTTGTGATAGTACACCGGATCCCCAGACTCAAACATCACGAATTTCTAAGTGAAAAACACCCTCCTTTCTTGTCTACTGCACACATTATATTGTAGTTTAAAATGGTTTGTATCTCAAGGTGTATGTGATGGTGAATCTGTTTAGTTAGAAATCTCATTAGCACTCAGAATCACTATATTTGTTTTATCAGTTATATATTGTAAGATGGCTATATAGCAATATTTTGACCAAGAAAAATGCATGATTTCTCTTATAGTGTTACTGATTTAAAATAAACATAGTTGCATTTTATACTAAAAGGTCCAACGCATAAGAAGATACTTATAATTTTTTAAATTTTGTATTATTTCAGCCACAGAACATATTCACCCACATCAATTCATCAGCTGTGGATGGATATATTTACTGCAAATTTACAAGAGATTCACAATCTACCATCAGGGGAGTTGACTTCGACCTCGTAAACAATAAGTATCATTTATTGTTGGCTTCGGGAAATAGTGCTAGTCGTAAGAAATGTTTTAATATTATCAATAAAAAAATTGAATATATAATATAACAAAAATTTCACTTACAGCTCAAAATGTTGAATTCCACGACAAAATTTACATCAGCTCCGATTCGAAAGTTTCTTTAGCAGAAGTCGGCAATTTAGCTGGTGCTTCTAAAGTATTGCTGAGACTTCACGGTGCTTTTATGCTAATCGCCTGGATTGGCACATCATCCTGTGGAATCTTGATGGCTAGGTAAAAATTGATTATTATCAATCATTGTATTAATAAATTTAAATCATATTATCAATCATTGCGTTAATAATAATTGTTATATTTTAGATATTACCGTCAGACGTGGGTCGGAAAGCAATTGGGAGGAAAGGATATCTGGTTTGCTGTAAGCTTTGTACATTTTTCTTTAATATTTTTATTGTGATATTCAATTAATATGATTATGGTTGTCAACAGTGGCATAGAGTGTTGATGGTAACAACGTGGTGTTTAACAATGGCAGCTTTCGTTATAATTATAATTGAAGTTGGCGGAATCAGCTCTACAAAAGAAAATCCTCACGCAATTCTTGGAATAATTACAGTGGTACTGTGTTTCTTCCAACCAATTGGTAAGATTTCTTAAAATTATATTAGTCTGTAAAATGGGTACTATCCCAAGGTTGTTCTACTAAACTCGGACCCAACTCTTACAATATATACAATGAAAGATGCAAGACTAGTAAAAACGAAGTTTGGTTTTTTTACTCAGTTGGAACATTCTTATTTCCACATTAAGAAGTGGTAGGAATATTGTGTCTACAATGTGTGTTTAAAATGACCATATCAATTCCTAATCTTGTAAGTGTGAGATTTGTTCAGCGTTTCATTTATTCTGTGCAAATGGTGTCATAAATTTATAGTAGAAAGATTTATTACTGCATGAAAAAAAGCTAATTCTTAATCATTAATTTCGTTTTTGGCAGCAACGTAATACCGTTGAGCGAATTATATGATGGATACATCTGAGAAAAAGAAAACA
Organism: Plectrocnemia conspersa; assembly: GCF_051122295.1. Lineage (NCBI taxonomy): Eukaryota > Metazoa > Arthropoda > Insecta > Trichoptera > Polycentropodidae > Plectrocnemia > Plectrocnemia conspersa. The sequence continues at coordinate 9,798,141 of NW_028277171.1, forward strand.
TTAAGAGACAAACTGTTACTCTTTTTGAAAAATTTATAATCTGTCCTTATCAGGCGTTTCCTGAATTGAACTTTTGTTAAATCCTTCGCAAGCTGATTTGGATGGCTTGTCAATCTTTCTTTCGGATATTCCTATATAATGCGATGTTCCTCTCTCTGTGGCACGTTCCTCTTTTTGTCTGCCGATGTCCCTCGATGTCTGTTCTTCTCTGACCATTCGTCCCTTAGAAGACCGGCTTTAAGTCTCATAGATTTGGAAAGTTCTCTGATGAATCATAACTATGCAGCAACCATTCAATCAATTGTTGCACTCGTTTATTCCACCACACACTTGGTGTACTTGTTCGATTGAACTGTGTTACTGAAGAAAACCAAATTGATGACTAGGAACTATTTTTTTTCTCTGTAAAATAGATCTAATTCTTCTAAGCAACAGTTTTTCGAAAACTTTTGATAATATGGGCAGGAGACTTATTGCTCTAAATCTTGCGGGCTACTTTGGAAATGCATCATAACTCCGCGGGCCACACATAAAATAATATATCCCCATATTAGATTTAGATACACTATAGACATTTTTTTGGAGTGAAAAATTGTTAATAGTGTATATTGGCCATTATAAAATAAATATATTTTGTAAGAGTGTGATGAATATCGCGGGCCGGAAAAATGTTCATGGTGGGCCGCAGGTTAGCCACCCCTGCTCTAAATGATTTTAGGTAATGTGCTTCCTTTGCTGGCTTTGGTATCATTATAATCTTCACTGTCTTCCATTGAGCTGGATAGTATTGGAGTTTCAAAAAGGAGTTGAAGATAAATGTGATCATTTTAATAGCACTATCTGAAAGTTCCTTTAACATTTTTCCTGTAATTAGTTCATCTACAGAAGCTTTTTTGGGTTAAGGTTGTTTTTAATTAAAACAGATTTAACTTCTTTCATTATTTTCTTCTTGACAGACACATCTAGTTGATACTGAGCTTCTAGAAAGTACAATACCGTCCTCTCTTCGTTCTTTGAGCAAGACTCAGGAAATGGCTTAAAAACTTTTACTAAATGTTCAGCAAAAGATAATATCTTTATTGTTTCTTGCTTTATTGAGGGTATATGCCTTTGCGGCGGTTTTATGGATTATGTTGCCTTACAAAGAGATTAGTTTGTGGCTTCGTTCGCAGTTAAGTTTTTTAGATAATCCTGTAATGCAATTTCGTGGTGCTTGATTGATTTTTTTATTATTATTTTGGTTCCTCCGTGAGCAGTATCGTCTGGATGACAAACTTCTACTGTACAAAACTATATAAACTTATGGATTTCGAATCTGGGGTGGGACCAAAAATTTCAACAACGATATAATCCAAAGATTTCAATCAAAAGCATTAAGTTGCATCATAATAACCCAATGGTTTGTGACAAACAAGACGTTTTATGAAAGGAGGGTAATATAAGAGATAGATATCATCAGCAAGATATATCTCTACGGATTGGGGTTACATCCCAATGAGATGGCAAAGAAATTGCTGCCGCAGCGACTTACCAAACAAAAAATATTAATACTTTGCTAATGGTTATGTATTTACGGCAGGAAAAAATTAAAACATTTACTAAATATCAATTGTTTTATTTAAATCATATAGATTTTAAATATTCTCTCAATCTAAATTTACAACATTAACATTTCAGGTGCTTTCTTCAGACCACATCCAGGTACAGTCAAACGACCAATTTTCAACTGGACCCACTGGTTAATTGGAAATACTGCTCATATTTTCGGAAGTAAGAATTTATATTTACCAGGTTTTGAACGATAATGTGATGTTTTATGCGATATTCATCGAAAAATATTTTTACAGTCGTTACCGTGTTTTTCGCCGTATACCTAAACAAAGCCGAATTACCAGAGTGGATGATGTATATTCTCGTTGCTTTCGTAGTGTTCCACGTATTGATGCACTTGATTCTTTCTGTAAGCCCTAAATTCGGAATTTTATTTGTATTACTTAAATATAATTCAATATAATTTTTGTGGTTATAGCTTGCGGTTTGCGTCAGTGACGGTCGTATCAGCAACGGAAGAGTTAATTCCTTCCCTATGAAAGATTTAATGACAAATACAAGACAAGCCGTGAATAATGACAGAAAAACTGATGCTCCGGTAAATATACATATTTATTATAATTTATTTAAATTATGAATATATAATCCTAATTTTTTAATGTCATTCTTTTAGCACTCTGCTTTCCGGAAATTCTTGCTAGGAATATACTTATTTGTCATTATTGTATTGGTAATTGTTTTAGTATGTATAATTTGTCTCGCACCGATTGAAGAAACATATCAATCTGTTACCAAAGCCATTTCAGGATCAATGAACAAAAATTAACATTTGTACCAATGCATATACATATAGTATTACTTTGCACAATTGTTTTGATTTTATTACCTCATAGTTAAAGTATGTAAGTCTCAAATATGGTTTTTCATTAACGGACTGATTGATTCCATGATGGTGCCTTCTCATTTTTATGATATTGTCGTTGTTCTCAATTCCTATGATATTGTTAACAATTTAAGTTTAAAATTTTATTTTAAAATATTTATTTATAATAGGTATAACCTAGTGTTTATTTTTAGAGCATTTACTTAAATTCGACCTAAAATTGTATATACATATATAATAATATAAATGTATCATCACCATTTGACTATAATTTTAAGTAAATTTTTATTTTAATCATCATTTTAATAATTAAAATAGGTAGACTTGTGAATATGTATTTTATTTTACAGTATTTTTTTATTGACATACATTTTTGTAATAATGTTTTAAAATAAAATTGTAATTGTAATGTTTTGAAATAAATCAATTTATTTACTAACTAATATTTCATTCAGATTAAGTCAATTTTAAGGAAAATAATGATTCTTCGGTATGTAACCCATATTAAATTTCGAAAGAATCCCAAACGCTCAGCGTCAACGACTGGCACCGTGTGACCCAGGATAGAGAGGTGAAAGATAATCTTTAATGAGGCCAAGGCTCATCATAGTCTATAATCAGGCCTGGCGTTAGGGCAAGGCAAGGAAGGCAACCGCCTAGGGCCCCACGTAGCTATTTTTTTACTTTTACAAATATAAAATTGTATTCTGAAAATGAAACATGTGACAAACAAGCGACTTTCTCGACAAAAAAATCGTAACGCCATCTAAGCGTACCGCAGCTGGATACAACATGTAGCCTATTATAACCCAACCAATTTATATTTCTTGGGATTTTGCAAAAGCAAGGTAGCTTTGCACGAAAACTCGTGCAGTTATTACTGTAGTTTTCCAAGTAAAAATATTTGTACATCGGTTGTAGATGTTCATATAGTCTTACTTATTTTTCACGCTAGTTCCTTAGCCAGTGAATTTTTCGAAGTACATTCAAATCGAACTTTGGTCAATAGGAGCGCGAAAACAATTATCATTTCTCAGAAGTCAAAAATTCACATCAAAAGCAATAAAATCGTATCGGCGCCGTTGCAGTGGAATCGCTTGGTAACGAGCGTTGCCACTGCGACGTCTTTTATCTCGAGTTTTGGGTTGCGCAAAATATACAATATTTAAAAAAACCTTATTTTATTATAAAATTAAATAAAAAAACATTTATACATCATCTTGTACTTTGGAGGGTATCCCCACACCTGGTTTTTGCCTCGGGCTCCACGTTTCTTAGCGCTGGTCCTAGCTATGATCATGTTGATTTAATACACCTATTTGCAGCAAAGAATGAAAACTCTTGTTAGATTTCCATTAATTTAGTCAAATAAAAAAATAAGAAATTCATTTATTATGTTATAAATATAAAATATATTCAGCTTAGAAACGCAGTAAACAGAAAATAAATAAAAATGAGTATCAAGATCTTAAATTCCCAAATAAAACAAAAATTAAGATCAGAATTCATTATTTCGTCTTGTGACGGTGCTATTACCGAATTAGTAAGAAAAAATGCAATAAACAATATTTAAAAATATTAAAATATTATATATTTCAAGGTTTTGAATAGCTTAGATGCCAATGCGTATTCGATAGCCGTGCGAGTGAATTTAAGATCTTATAGATTGCAAGTCGTCGACGATGGTGACGGCCTGTGTGAAAACGATATGTCATCAATCGGGAAACGATTCATGACAAGCAAGTGCAGATCGATATCTGATCTAAATAGTAACTTGAATAAGTTTGGATTTAGAGGTGAAGCTCTAGCCAGTTTAATTGAATTATCTGAACAACTTACAATCGAAAGTTTAAGCCGAGCTAGTAATGTGACTTATTTAAAAGAATTCCTTAAAAGTGCCGTAAAGAACGAAAGAAAAGTTGAAAATAAAAGACATTGTCACGGTACGACTGTAAGTAGAAAATACAATTATTTAAATGACTTTATTTTATTAATTAATGATATCACACAGATTACTATCAAAAACTTTATGTACAACATGAAAGTGAGACAAAATCGGATTCATCACATACATGAGATGGAAAAAATTAAAATTGCGATTGAATCTATAGCTCTTATAAATCACAATGTCTCGTTTACATTGAGAGATGATTATGATGGCTCTGTTTTGCTTCGTATTTGTAAAACTAAAAGTATTCCACAAGCGTTTACATATATATTTGGTATAACTGAAGAAAGTGACGTGAAGATGATATCAAATTCCAATGACAGATATGCAATTGAAGCATATATTGCAAACGATTGGCATTCTACAAATTGTTATCAATTTGTATATATAAATAAAAGGCATATAATTGATACAAAAATCTATAAACTATTTAATAAAGCCCTCAAAGGAAAATTAATGTTTAATAACGATAATGAAGTAAATTGATAAAAAAACTCATATTGAATTAAAAAGACACTGATAATTTTAATAATATATATTTTTTCAGTCAAATAAACAGCATGTTTCTAAAACATATCCAATATTTATAGTCAATATAACCTGTTCTTTTGCTTTATATGATGTGACTCTTGAACCGGATAAAAGTAAAGTGTGGTTTGAAAATTGGCACCATATAGTTAAATTAATAGATGAACTCTTCAATAAATCATATGAAAACGTTTCAAGAGATAATGTATATAGTGATAGGGATAAAGATGGTTTAAAGCAAGTAGACATTAAAAAAATGATAAATGCAGCCTTAAAGAAGAATGCTGACGAATATCATGCAACTCAATTGAAAAACGTTATTAAAGGTTACTTATTAAAGAAAGCAATAACTATATAAGTGTATGACTTTAACACGTTTTATTTTTTAGGTAAACCGGCTAAACGATCTTCAAAAAAACAAACTAAAACAAAAAACATGAAAGATATCACAAAGGAGAAAAAGAGAATGATACAAAGTATTCAGTTAATGGACCATAGTCAAACTGATCTCAATAAATTTGACAAAATATTATCTGTAAATATTAATACATCGAATGTTGATCATAACACCACAAATATAAATAATGATACTAATAAAGATAGGCTTGAAAAAATGGTGTCTAACCTAAGTTCCTCAAAAATTATTAATAAAAATAGGGGAAATTTTATTGAAAATGATTATATTAAAGATTGGCTTGATAAAAACATATTAAATAATTATAAAACTAATATCGATCATAGTCTAAAAGTTAATAAGAAAAAAACTTATCTAAATAAAAAAGATAAGCTTGATAAAAAAATATCTTTAAATAATTATAAATATAATGTTTTGAGTAGTCAAAATAATTATACGTATTTGGATAATCAATCTAAGGGATGTATTTTTAAAAATGTAAGCAAAATAGAAGAAGGTTTCTATAGCTATGTAAATAATATATTGAAAGACATAAAAAAATCCCATAAACGTAAATATAAATATTGTTATAATTTTAATAATTATTATGAAAATATAAATAATGAAGTGCAAAATTACTATAATAAACTTACTAAATACAATAATAATGTTATATCTCTGAAGAGAAACTTGTTCCTAAACAATGTTAAAATATCTGAAAATAATAAAATTAAGCATAGAAATGAAATACGGCAACCAATATCGACTTACAATTTAATAAATTCGGTTGGAAACATAAATATGGATACAACTAGGGTTCGTTCTTTCAAAATCATTGAACAAACACAAACAACATTCATAAGTCATAAAAAACTTCATGATAAAAACAATTGTAAGCAAAATACGATATTTAACATGGAAATGAATGATAAGTTTTCCTATTATTATAATGTTATTAAAAATATGACAAAAATGAACCAAAGTGATATCCCTGATTCAATATATAAAAGTTACAAATTGAGATATTCTGATTTTTTTCAAGATATTTTAAACAAAAATCATGTGATTGCTAATGACGATGACGTTAGTAGCACAGCGCTAAATTTTCCATGTAAAGAAATTCTTAAATCAAAGAATTTATTGCATTATAAGTTTAGTGATAGTGAAGAAGAAAATAATTATAATAAACATGTTATAATCGACACATCCGTGATTGTTGAAGACAATGAAAATGCTAATAATGTTAGTCAATCAACATTAAATTTATCACATGAAGAAATCGAATTTCATACTATCTTTAATGATAACAAAGATGAGAAGAATTCTAATGATATTATAACAAAAAGTGTGAATATGAGTAAAGATGTGTTTTCTGATCAAAATGGTGTTCTGATCAAAAATGAAAATGAACAGTGGGTATCAGAAACAGATAATTCTGTTGAAGAATTTTATAAAAAAAATGAAGAAACTGGTAAAAATATGAGTATAGTACTAGTAGAAGTTAATAACAATAATGAAATGCAAGATTTAGATGAAGAAAAAAATATAAACAAAAACAATTACATAATATCTAAAAGACCAACATTTATGCCAAAAGGTGAATTGATTTAATACATGTTATTAGTATTATACGTTTAAATAACGAATCAATTTATTTTTATATAAAATAAAGGAATGTCTCCAATACTGAAAATGGCCGAAATGAATGTGAAGACAATTGACAAAAATCAATCCGAAAGCTATGAATATTTTAACTTTGATAATATAAATTGGAATAAAAACTATTATCGAAAGGTATATAATATTGCTACAATTAAAATTTTTGTATTTGCCTATATTTAAATGAGATTTGATTTATGAAGGAATTATATGAAACGTTCATGCGAAATGTTGCTAATAATTCAACGACAATTGCAATCGACAATATTGGCAAAATGTTGAAAATGAAAAATATCGAAATGCCGCTAGTTTATAACAAAGAAATGCTTTCAACGGTTATGGTATGTATGAATTAAATGTTAACATATTGTATACAATTTTTTATTTATGTTGTATATGTGTACATATTTATATAGGTTATTAACCAAGTGGATAATAAGTTTATAGCTTCCGTAATAGAAAATCAAGAGAAAAAATATTTGGTGATGTTTGATCAGCACGCGGTGGACGAACGGATTCATTTAGAGAGACTTTTGAAAGGTATAAGCTGATGACTGAATTATTTTTAGTGGAATGTGAATGTCTGGAAAGTGGTATTGTCATAAATCAGTGCAGGTTTACATTATTAATACATACCTTTAAATAACATTCTATACCACAGGTTGCATTTAGTGTAATTGTATTATTACTATGTTATTTAAAATTATTTGTTAAGAACACTACGACGGAACGAGCTGGAAATCGGTTGCGTATGCAAAGAAATATTTAAAAAATCAGTTAAATGTTGATTTGCTGGTTGAATATCGAGAAAGCTTCGATTCGTTGGGAATCACATTCGATATACTAAACGATGGCAACGAAATTGTGGTTAAAACTATTCCCGCATGCATCAATCTGGGAAATAAACCGGTATACATTAGTTTAAAAAACACAACTTAGTAATTTGGTAATTGAATTTAATAATTGACTTTGACATTTCAGAAAAGTGTAATTGATCAATGCGTCGATATGGTTTTCGATGAAGAAATAAACGTTCTAACGAACACTAGAGGAAATATTAATAAGCTACCTGATGTGATGATGGATATTTTGGCTTCCGAGGTAATTTACTTAAGTTGATGTTATTGGTATTTGGGAAAATAATTGACAATCAATTAAAACCGAAAATAATCGATTATCAAGGGTGGCGAAACATAAATAAATTATTACCATTTCTCGTAACAGATCTGAAATCACGTACGATTTGTACAATAGTATATACACATGTTGTTCTCATAGCCTTATCTGCATTACGCACCTTCAAAGATCGCGGTGAACTTTTGGCATTTGTCTTTTTCGTCAGTACTCAGCGTAGCTTTGCTTTGTATGAGTTCAGCTGAACTAAGTTCGTCGGAAATCAGAAGCGAAGCAGTAGAAATTTCAATTTCTGACATGTAAAAGTTCCAGACGGAAGATCCTAGTAGGAGTGTACGAGCTATCCAGCTTCTTAATGAGCTTGCTAAACACAAGGTTGTTTTCTGCAAAAGCTATGAGCCAGAAAATTTTACGTGAGACGGTGCTAATCTGTTTTAGGTGTGCACCATTATGTTTTTCAATATTTTGGAAAGTCACAGTAATTTGAAATAAAAATTTAATCTTACATACAAATACTAAAACTTTTATCTCCAATATTTTTCAAACATCTCTGCCGGACACATTAAATATCTGCAGTAGTATTTTTACAAATTGTGTTATATGATATTATATGCAAGTGAACGGTGGACGAGGCATCACCAACTGTTGTCTTCTCGCCGAGGTCCACCAAAATAATATGCTGCCCTCCGCCACCGTCACATCAGTGTTACCAGAGTGCTGCCAAGTTTTGGCCAATAAAAAGCTGTTTAGATTGAACAATAATATTGATGTACAGCTAATTTAACTGTTTATATATACCTATATGTATTATATATATTTCAGGCTTGTCACAGTGCTATAAAATTCGGCAAACCATTGTCGAAAAACAAATGCGAAAAACTCATCACAGCGCTTTCCAAATGTGAGACGCCTTTTCAATGTGCGCACGGTCGGCCACTGATAGCAACTTTATTTGACTTGAATAAGATTCCCGTAGAAACGGTAGTGCAAACATATTTATTAAACATTCTTTCATCCTCTACATATAAACATTTATTTTTTAGGTTTATAAAATTAATCTAAAGAAAATACATAAAACAATCTAAAACTAATCTATTCATTAAATATACAAATCAAGGTTTAAGTATGGATTCGTCAACTTGGAGATTTTGTTCTTTAGCCATTTGGATAATTTTTGTATACGCTTTGGAAGGCGCGTCTACTGGCTTCTCATTTGGATAGGTATTAAACGGATTCCAAGGTCCTTGAATCGATGGGTAATCTGTCTGCCAGGGCTTTCTGTATCTAAGGGTACCGTCGTTCCACGATCCTATCATAATATTTGTCCATCTAACGATTTCTTCGCGTGTCATATTGTGTATGCTCATCCATTGACGATCGCCGTTTACTAAAATAATATAACATATAAAATATTGTATAACAGATAATATATCTGCATTAAAATATTTAACATACGGAACTCGGCAACGATCACTGGTGATCTGTGTCTCCTCGGTTTTGTGTATATGACGATTCCTGGTTGTTGTTCTGCCATATTTATAAGATCGAACTCTATGAATGATCTATTACAGTAATAAAATATTGGTCAAATAAACACTGTTATTTAAAATGCACAAATATTTTTATTTTTTTACCTTATTCCACGACTACTACCACCGCTTTTGCAAAATTTATATGTAATTCTTTGCAATTGATTTACATATCTTCCGATTCCGTTCTGTAGTGGAACCCGCAAGAAGCCAGATTTCAAAAAAAGGTGCGAATTGGACATCTTGAGGGATTTCTAGTGGATTTAATAAACTAATTATTTTTATTGTAATTTATAAAATATCATTAAAAATTCAATGATATAACTAAGATATAACCTATAATTAGATATATTTCAACAATTTAAAATATTATGTAAAATATTATTTTAAAAACCTTCTACTACAACCGCAATAATTCAATGAAATATTGTTGAAACTTAACCTCAACGACTGATGTTGACACATGCAAAAATTATGGCCATAACAACTAAATTAACCGACCATGGAAAAGTTTTTATTAATACTGAATATTTTACTTTGAGTATTATTAATAATTTTGTTAAAAGTACAAACCTTTCATTTTTAAAAACACATACATATATATTTTAAACAACTTACTTTTTAATAAATAGCTGAGAATGTATTGTTTTCGTTTATCCTGTCATGAAATTAAATCTTGAAAATGCAAGCAGTACAGCTGATGACAGAGTAACTGACGCAAAATATTTTAACATTATTGATAATAAACCATTGATAGGATATATGACTCCACAACATGCATAATATACGATTTTATTTATTATATAGAAAAAATATTAACAATTACTACATTACGATGTCGAATGTCGTAATTCAAATAAACATACTTGTTACCTTTCGTTTTTGCCCTTGACATGTACTATTAATTGACTTAACGAGTAAAAAAATATTCGACTCATAGTTATATGCTTCGAATGACCAGCACATGTATAAAACCGGGGCTCAGAAAAGTGAAAAAATGACCAATATATTTTTATTTTTTTCATAAATAAAGTAAATATTAAGACAAAGAAATATAAATTGATTTATTGCAGAATCTAAATTTCCTAGTATCAGATCTTCTTTTCTTCGTCTATGAGTTCATGACTTAACAATTATCCATAGGCCACAGTAAAAAAATATGAATTGGTTTTCATTTACATTTTTAGGATTTTTGTTTTTACAAAAAAACGCATAATTGTGTATACTGTGAGTCTTTAAATATTATAATTTAGATATCACAAATGTTTGGGGGGGGGAGGCAGGTGACCCATAGCAACAATAAGCATTTTTTCTTCGACTGCCATGTTTGCGTATTCATGAACGCAGCTTTGTTACAGTATAATCTAAGCAATCCCCGTATATCAATACCGTGACGTAGCACACATGTATATGTTTGATTATATTGACGAATTTATCCCCGATTCTCGACAAAATATCTGCTGAGTCGATGAGTCGTTATTATTATTATTTTATTTAATGCGTAAATATAGTACGGAAGAATAGGTAAAATCCCAACCCAGTATTAATTACATGTATAGATATTTAAATTATTAGTTACACATCACAGTAAGGGAAAGGTAAAGTACGTTCGGCTGAAGATATGCAACCATTGAAATGTGTGTAGTTGACATTTAGTAGAAAAATAAGTATTATATATTATTTTTTTTGAATTTTTTTTTTGCTGGCGCTTACACTGTGCAAGTGTATTGAAATGGGTCTGCTTTTTTGTATAAAATCGTATTGTTCTCATTTTCATATTTAAATTAACGCATACATTTGGCTGCACGGCAAACTATCAAGTAAGGAATACTTTGAAAATAATTAATTGAATTTATTTAATTGCTAGTTTATCAGAATTGTAAAAGTTAAACGTCAAAAAATACGGCGTTATGGCCAAACGTCGTTTGATGTTTCGCTGAGCTCACGCAATGTGAGTAGTGTAGAACAATGTCGAATCATGAGGATGCATTGAAAAATTTCCAAGACAGAAGCGGAGCGGACGAGCATAAGGCTGCTTTCTACTTGGAGGCCGCCCAGAATAACCTTGAGGTATCGTCTTATCGATCGCCGCGCAACAAAGTGTCGCACAATGACATTTTGAACGTCTTTTTCATCTTATAGTTGGCGTTGTACAACTACCTGGTGACTGACGGTTCGACCGAGGACGATGCGGGGACTTCGGCGGGACGCTCGCCCGAGACGGACGGGGCCAAGCTCAAGCGGGAAGACGAAGGAGCGCCTTCGTCCGTTTCGATAAAAAAGAAAAACAAGAACGACGGTTCGAATCCCAAATTCGCAACTCTCGGTAATTTGAACCAAGACAGTTCTAGCGACGAAGAGGAAGGTCAAGCGTTTTACGCAGGAGGATCCATGTGGAGCGGTCAGCAAATTATAGGACCTGGAAAAAACAAAAATGACATTGTTTCGGACATGTTTCGTAGCGTTAGAGAGCACGGAGGAGTTGTGATGAATCAAGAAGGTGGGGAAGGCAGTTCTACGTTTTCCGGCACGGGTTATAAATTAGGTATTTTTTCTCACTTTATTGTCTTTTTCTCCATATTTATATTTCATATACTTTCAGGAATAACTCCCGACGACACGATCGTCGTTCCCGATGCTGCGAAAATGCTTAACAAAAGACCTGACCCTGTGAGACTCAATCCTGTGATCTTGAATCATATTTATTTATAATCAAATCATCATATTATTTTAGGAACAAGTCGTCGTATTGCGTCTATGGAAAAATGGTTTTAACTTAGACGACGGTGAACTGCGAAACTATGACGATCCTGAAAATGCAGATTTTCTCAAATATGTCCGACGAGGGTATGCAGGTTCCGTGCTCCGATAACTCACTTACTACTGTATTTACATAATGTTATCGTTCGATTATTCAGGGAAATTCCTCCAGAGCTTCGTAGAGGTCCTGAAGTATTTTTAACTATGGAAGATAGAAGACACGAAGACTACACTAAGATCTCGTCGGGTCCGTCGAAACCCTTTCAAGGAAAGGGACAAATGTTGGGAAGGTAAATAATAATTTAGCGATTTTAATACCGTTCTCTATTAATATGTTAAAACATATTAATTATTTCATTTCAGTCCAGTGCCTTCGATCATAGGATCCACCGCTTCTCAAAACATAGGAGCCAAAGAGCAAGAGGTGAACCAAAAATCAGCACAAGCGACATTAAATGTCAACGAAAGCGAACCGACTACTACTATTCAAGTAAAACTCATATTACGCATCATAATAAATATGACATATATTATTATTATAGATTGAATCTTATTTAATGTTAACATTTGTTATAGTTTCGTCTGGCCGATGGCTCTAGAATCTCCGGAAGATTTAATCACACTCACACTGTCGCCGATGTCAGACAATACATCACAAAGTATGTCTAATATATTAATTGCCTAGTATATATATATATACATTGTATTGTACGTAACATGATAATTATCATTTTTCAGTTCCATGCCGGTTTATCAGCTGCACACTTTTGTACTTTTAACGACTTTCCCAAATAAAGAGTTGACTGACAACGGTCAGACTATCAAGGATGCCGGTCTATTAAACGCCTTAGTCGTTCAAAAACTCAAGTAAACTGTCTGTAGTCATTCTCTTAACATATTTGTATTTTCTTATTGATGTGAAAAAAGAAAAGTAAAATTCCAGCGTTTTCTGTGATTCCTGCATTTTGCACACACGTTTGAAGCTGTGTTTAACTATTTATCGCCTCGATATATCATACATAATCTTTAATTGGTGTTTAAATTCGATTGAAAAAAATATACACATAATCCATTTTTATTAATTGTTTTATTTACTAGAATCTTTCTTTTCTTATTAGTTTTATTTTATCCATGAACTCGAATCGCGTTCGTTCAGTCCTTATCTCGCATTGACAATCTGTATCTACATAAATAATTGTAATACAGTGTGCAAATGTGCAGTAGGTATGAAGACGGGTTGAGTAGTTTTCGGCTAAGCTATTAATATCGGCTGTTTTTCTATAAGATTTCTTCAACTGCTGCAATGGACCGATATCACTCGGTGTGTTCCGAAAAACTTTCTAGTCCACTCGTACACTCGCTAGAGTGACATATGTGCTTCTCCGTACTGATTTAGTAACAGGTCGCCAATATATTGATAGCTATCACCCTTACCTTTTTTGATTTTGGTAATATAAACTTACCGATGGCTTGATTACACTTTGCACTCATAATCTCACGCTTCCTGCTTGCCATTACATTATTTTTTTTATTTTTTGGAGCTTGAGATTATAAGCGCAAATGGTGACGAAACCGCGGCAAGTCTAAATTACTAAAATCAATCAGTAAAGGTTAAAACATACTTCCGTAACAAATCGACCCAGAGCTGACGCGAACTTTTGCGAGGTTGGGTTCGAAAATAGTGCAAGACCCAAGATAAGAATATGTTTTATTTTATAATAAATAATTTATATCATGTGTAATTAAATTGTAAGTACACAACTATCCCTAAATATCAAATTGAAAGTAAATATTAAAATAAAATTGTATAAAATAATAATAAAAATCAAAATTAATTTGTTACAAAGCACTGGTAAACCTATGTGGAAAATTAATTTGCATTTACTACTAAAAATCAAATATATAACAAAAGATACGTAACATAGTATAATGTATAAAAAATCAATAATTTTCTTTTTTTTTTTTAAAAAAAGTGTATTTTCGGGTTTGTAACCCTGAGGGGTGTGACCTCGCAGCCAGTAAGACGCAGATGGAAACTAGTGAGAAGTTTATTAGTTTATATTACATATTGTGACAGACTATGATGTGCTATTATCGTTTTCTCAGAGCAGTGGTGGAGAAGCTAGCGGAGGGATGATGACAGTGTTCGTTCTTTAGAGTTCTGATTGGTGTGGCAGCAATAGTATAGTGGAGGTTAATCCCTCTGCTGCGATGATCGCATGGTGGAGTCCCTCTCGGGAAGTGAGCGGCGTCCATGACTATTTTGTCCGCGGGTGGGCCTAATCTGCTAGTCTCTTCTAGTGTCTATATGGTCCTCATTGGAGACCAGCCTTATGTATTTAGAGCGCAAAGCTTGCTGACCAATCACAATCATGCAGCAATCATTTATTATAAAATTAAAAAACATGCACATTAGGGTGCTCCTTATATAGGCCAAAAATATTTTTTACTAAATCAGATACTTATTACATGTCAATGCACAAAACTCGAAATATATTTTTGTTCAAATTCGTCACTAGTTTTGCTTTTCTTACCTTGATCAACTACTTCGTCAAATAATGACAAGACAGCTATTTCGTCAGTTAATTAACACAAATGCTGGCTAAACTTCTTTAAGACTACTTTTGAGATGATTTCGTCGACATTTTCATATGCCTTCGTCGACTTTAGGAAGCACAGATCTTGGTAAGGAGCTTTTACTGTTGAAATAAATTGCATCCATGGCTTCACATAGAATAACACAATAAACAAGCACACATCTTGCAGTGCAGCCATGTCTTTCTTGGTTAATTTGAACTGAGAGCTGTAGCGATATTTTCATAAGAGTAAATTACTCTCGTCATCTAATGGCACCTGGTGGCCTAATTTTCAATCCCCATCAATCTACATTACCATCTAAAAATAAGATAGAGAGCTCTATTAACTCTCAATAGTCGTCTCTTACGATATTTTGTTGTAGTTTAGCTCCATAGAAAATATTATCGATATAAACGAAATCCTATTATCGATAAGTGAAAAATTATTTTATTAGTTAAAGCCCTCCATCTGCAGAGGGACGTTGAAATCTCATACTTTTTCAAGTCATATAAAATAAAACAAATTTTGAGTTATTTATATTTATTATTTGCAGTGTCAATTAATATACATAACCTATAATGGCACTTTTATCTTATAATTATTATCAATTAAATGTGTAGGTACATGTGCATAGTTTAATATCAAACATAAACGAGTACTTCTGTATTTGTATGATCAGTATTGAGCATAATTCAGTATTATAGAAAATAATCCATTTTACTATCCCCAAACAGTAAGATTATTAATCGGGAGAGTTTATTTTTTATATTGTGCACACTTACATTGTTTTTCATATATATTGTATCATAATTAGAGTTGTTACATAATGTATACATTTTGTGCAAATTATTTACAATGATCGTAAGCTTAACATACGAGTGATATTTAAATGCGATTGATATATATCATTAAAAATATATGTATATTTTTGATTAAGCTATTTATTAATGTGATAAACTAAAAAAAAATAATTCATAACGATTTGGCGCTCATTTTTATAACGTACTTGTTTTTAAATTTTTATACAACCCTCAGTATCCGTAGATACGCATACCCTGTTAATTAAATGTTTCCCAATTTAAGCACGATCGTTATATAAAGTTGAGAGCCTTACGTTGTAAATTACAAAATATAAAATTAAATAATATTCATATACTTGTAGAAATATACACATTTATTACTAAATATATCACAAGAAAAACCCATTTACACATAAAAGCTATTATGTAATCATCGATAGGTCGTATTTGAAAGTAACAAATTATTTATTATCAAGTCACAGAATGTAAGAAATGGGTTTCAGTCTTAAACTAGCATTATATATTTTATATAAATGTAACATTTTATTTGAGGGGTGTTTGTAGTTATTAATTCAGATTAATCCACTCAGTTGAAAAGTCATCATTAAATTGGAATTAAAAAATTCTAATCAAAACTTATTATAGACAAAAATAAATTATATATAAATATTTATAAATATATATATATATATATATATATATATATATATATATATATATATATATATATATATATATATATATATATATATATATATATATATATATATATATATATATATATATATATATATATATATATATATATATATACGTATATATAAATATTATACGAGGGTGAAGTTATTGTTTGGTTCGATGTGATTAGAATCAGCCATTCCAATGCTCCGCTGAGTGGCGTAAGCGCCAGTGAGTTGATTGTTGTTCGGTGTAGTGAGTTACTCTAATACATGGGCAATTATATAAATAAATTAATAAAATAATTTTTAAAGACGCGACTACATTGAATCGTTTAAATAAATATAAGACATATCCACCGATTACAATAAATGTGACGCCTTATTTGTATATGTGAACAATAAAGATGTATTAACATATACTCGCACATAAAAACGGCGATGGAAAAATACTAGCTTTACTTGTATATTCTCCGCATTATTAATAGTTTAATTATTGCATGTTTTTGAAATTGTTCTATTCAAATATATTTAGCTGTTTTTATTACTCTTAGTTTCTGGCCAAATTTTCTCCAACCTGAACAACGTATACAACTCGCTACTGAACAAGTCTTCCGAAAACCTCAACATGGCCCCTTCGAACTGATGAGGTCTAGTATCAAAATCTGCAAAATCGACATCAACGTTCTTAAAGCCCCTGCTATATCCGGCGTCTTTGCAATCGATATATTTATGTATCGCTATAATCTCTTGAGAGAGTTTTTCTGTCTTTTGCGCCCCATTTTCGTTCAGATCCGATTGAAGCGCAATCGACGTCAACACGACATCTTTATCGTTCATAGAACCGATGTTGTAGAAATAACAAGGCCGCTCGCTCGTTATAGACTTGTCGAAGTGAGTCTTTTTGATCACGTCCGGATAGTCGGCTTTCACTTTCGGATCGTTCCTTTGATTCAAACAAAAGTGCAAGGTGGGCAGTTGAAGCTTGATCTTTTTTCCAATCTCGTACTTTCCTAAGAACGGTTTCAAAAAATAATGATACCTGGGGACAATGAATTCGTCCCATGCTAAATTAACAATATGACTAATACGCTCATTCGCACGAACTTCGTTCTCTTCGAATCTTCTATTTCTATTTAAATTTCTAAAAGTACAGTCCAACTCGGCTAGGTCCCTCATCACGTGATACGTGTCTTCGGACGAGAATGGAAAGTTAAAAGGAAGAATGTGTAGTGTGAATCCTAAGATTTCCATCGGTAACACTTGCAACCTTTCTAAAATGTTTAACGATAGTGAGTTATCGTAAATGTGGAATTCTGATATACCGATCATTTTATGAAACGCTAAAAATTCGACCACTTCTCTTTTAGAAACAGTCGGCGACATATTCGGCATAATGCATGCGACTATTTTATAATTATTCTCAAAAGAGACTTTCTTCTCCACAATAATTTTCTTTGCTAAATTCTTCTTATCGATGTCGATCATTCTCACGACCGGAGAATACAACGGATTGGAATCTGAATTGGGATAGAAGCTCACTCCAAACGGAACTCCCAAGGATCTACTCATCTTGCAGTGGAAAATAAACAACACATACTTCTTTGCTTCTTTGATATTAGACTTTGTTTCCAATCTTGAATAGCTGAATTTTCCCACGACGGGCTTACTCTCGTCTTCGATCAAAAAATGACATCTGAAGTTTTGCTTAGCGTGCTTAGATCCCAAAACTATAGTGTTGGAGACTCCGTAAAATTGTGACTGCAAATCTGAGTGCAGCGTGTTCTTCCGCCAGAACGATGAATACGCATAATGGTTGTCGTCGATCCTCTGAAACTGAGGAGGCATGTCCAAAGTGTCGGCGTATCTGTTTTCAAGCTTCTCGGTCAGTATGGTCGAATTAATACCGTACGTGCAAGTGTTGACATCGCTGGTGACTCCAGGCTTGCCGAAGAAGTTTAAAACTTCCAAAACGTATCGTAGATGATTATATTGATGTCTGTAAACTAGTAACGCTATAACGCTCGTCGCGCACACTATAACCAAAATTAATTGATAGTACTTCCTCATTTTGAACGATTTCTTTCTTTAAATCATTTTATTAGAACAATTCTTCACTGATTAAACCTGAAATAAAACAATAATCATGATTAAAAATCAACATCACATTAAAAAAGTTAAGTTAAAGCATTAATATAATATTTTAAATGTGGCTATTTTTTTAATTTATTTTAAGAATAAAATTTCTACTTAGACGTTATTTACATTCTTTTAACATTTGCTAGAACACTAATTTTTCTATAGAGATTTGAATAATTTCTAGCTATGTATTTCTAAAGCTTCTAATACATTCATGAGATCAATATCATTTATATGTATATTAATAATTTTGACGCCACGTTTATTTATTATTCAAGTTTTAGTGAAACAATTCAAAACAGTTCATATTGCCTTGAATTCTAAACGCATCTTCAGTATTAGTTTCGTACTTCGCTCTTTCTCACTCTCGACTGTTCACGAAATGCGATACTTATCCGCCCAAATATCCGATCGAAACACGCACTTGTAAGAAGCTAACGACCGTGTTCAGGCAGTTGGACCCACATGTCACACGAGATCGCACCATCTTTACGCAAAAATTTGATATGATTGAATAAGCACTTGCTCAAGTAAAAGAATGTTTGTTTTAATGGAAAGAACAGGAATTTTTCATTAAGGAAGACTACTGTTGATGTTTAAAATTAAAAAAAAAACTTTATTTTAATTTTAAAACTTCAACTCAACATAGTATTTCAAATGTTGCACTCGAACGTCGGCAAAGCTTTATTGATGACCTTTTTTTAGCTCTTACATTTACTGAATTATATTCATCCATTAAAAAAAGATGATCAAAAATACGAGCTCTTAGACCAAAACTCAAATTTTCTGTCGTTAGTCGTCTTCTAGGTTAGCTTCGCATTGTCAATTAATTGACAACAATGTCTTTCATAGATACTATCAAAACCGGTACGATGATTATCAACTCGTTTTCATATATTTTAGATGCTATAATACTTGTTTACTTCATAGAACCTGACGTTGAATTCCATGGCGAAACTTCCAGTAATTTAAACAAAGTAAAATCATTTCATGATTATATCGCAATAAAACTTATTGATAAAAAGCCTAAATTATATGAGTGTCTTTGGAATATTTCATACATTTTTTAATTGTAGTACGAAGAAATAGAGGACGATATAAAAATAGAATACGACGACAACGATGACTTTATTGAACCTATTGGTTGGAAAAATAATGGTATTTATACTACACCAGTAAGCAATATATTAATTATGGATTTTTTTCAGACATTCACGACGTTAAATATGATCCTGATGAATCATCAGATGACATGGACACTGGACTACAGGTAATTATCGTTTTCCATAAACATTCAGTGTCGATTCGAGAGTAAAAATAATACTTTTTGATAGCTGATATACCATAAACATCAATGAATGATCTTAAAGACATAGCAGTTTTATAATCGACCAAACAGTCATTTACAAAAATATTATGTTTTCTAGATATCACTTAAATTAACTTAAAGATGTTATTTTTTTTAATTTCTTGGAACAGATGTTGCTCAGATGGCTGGAGCTAAATAATAACACCTGTTTATCAAGTTGTCCCATAAGTCTGCGTTTTTTTCTTACATTTGCAAAAATGTATAACTTTATAAATTAACAATAATTGCACTATTCTTTCGATATTTGTTAACAGTAGTCGTATCAGTGATCCTATTTAGTAATGGGATATTTTTTGTTTTGTTGTTTTCAACCCTAAATCAACGATGACAATAAAGATAAAATAATCGCAGTTAAGCTATATTATACTTATGCATTTTAACTCGGTCATAATGCAACAATAGCAGTTAAAAAATCTGTAATCAAATGGGCAAGGATGCCATTAAATTTAGTTTGGATGCTATTAAATTTTTTTTAAATTTATTTCTTTTTAAATCCTCCCAACACTGCAGATAAATTTCTGCATGCAAAAAATACGTTCTTATTTTTTTATATCTGTAAATACTGGAGTGTAAATTGAATCGCCGACAGAAAAGTTTGATGCTGACTTTGACTGAGAAATCTACCAAAAATGATAAATATAGTTCTTCTGAGTTTAACCTCTCCATTACTGTGATGTACACCAAGTGTACATGTCATCTTATTATATGAATATCTATAAATATTTCAAATAAAATGATTATATTTTAGGTATTTTTCAGCAATACACTTATAATATTGATACAATCAAATGTATCAGTGTTACCAGTTGATTTTTTTGCTTTGCACAGGAGTGGTGTTCACACACAGAAGATTTTAACTAGATTTTTCAATTTTGCATTTTTACAGAAAAATTGCAATGTCTAAAGGATTTACTTGTTTTCAGAACTTACATATATTTACAATAATTGTTACATTTAGACTTATTATAATTAATATTTCATAACAGTAATTGTGTTTTTCCAATTTTAAATCACTATTATTTACATGTACATTAAGTGTACATCACAGGAGCGTGCGATTTTTTGCACCATAAGGGGAAGGTTAAAAGAGATATATGGAGAATATGTTGTATAATGAGAAAAATCACAGAATGGATGGAAATATTATGACTAATAAAATAATAATAATATAGTTTTGTCTTACCCCACACTCTTCGCCCACTATTTGACATGATTTTGGAATAAAAGTTTCTCAGCATCGTTGGGATGTATAATATTGTATTTTTAAATAAAAATAATGATTATGGACATCAATTATTAAAATTCAACGCCTTTTCTCCACTCTTATCAATTTTGCTTCAGTATTTCATAGCATAGCATAAATTAATCTAATACAATAGTTTCTAAATTGTATCATGCTTTATATTTATTTACATAAATGGGAGTGACAGATGTAAAAAAAATAATAGACAATGACTAGTTGTGTAGTGGGGCCGGAGAGCCACTCCGGCGCTTTTTTCTGAAGCCGGAGCGCGCTCCGGTATTTATTTATTAAGCTTTCATACATTATCAGATTACGAATTATCTTAGAATTTAGAATCCATTAACAAAGTTATATAAATTCTCAGAACTACAAGAAAACATTGAAATATAACTGTTAACGTCCTGCACACGTGCAATGTAAAAATATCAAAAAGTTCTATTAGTTGGTCCATTTCTATGGATTTATTACACAAAACTTAAACGGGATATTTTATCGAATTTTTTTCAACCGATGACCATTGACTACGTCCAGAGGTGGGCAGTGTGGGATGGCTCAAGACCAAGATTTGTTGATTTTTATATTTGATAATGCTATGACTAAAATTTGATAATACTGTGAATATGACATTGTTATCAAAGAATTTCCATTAAACTTAATTTTGATGTTTATTTAACAATCCATAAGATATTAGAATCAAAAAGTACCATGAAAGAATTTTGAACCACCTGTATCACTAAAAAAATAAAAAGCTCCCATTTACGGTTGAATTTGTTAAAAATATAATTTACCTATTCTATTATTCTCATTGTTTATTTTTTTACATTATTTTCAGAGGCAAGAGAAAGACGAATGTGAACATTTAGCAGAACATTCTTTCACAGATATCGCTCTTTTTACATGCCAATATTGTGAAAAATCGTTTAAAAAAAAAAGCACCTTCGAACAGCATTCAGAGAGGCATAATAATTTTGACGACTGTAAATGCGACAACTGCGGGATGCCATACACAACCCATGTGTACCCCAAATGGCTTCAGAATAAATTTCATAAAATAAAATGTATAAAGTGTAAGATGGGATTTATATATAATTTTAAACAGAAACAATATACAAAAACACAGAGTAAAAGTTACAATTTTAAATGCGACGGTTGTGGACAAAGCTTTAAGAATAGAGCAAGGCTCACAATCCATAAAATCTCACATAGCGACGTGCGCAACTTCGAATGTCAAATATGTGGAAAAAAATTTAAAACTGATCAGTACTTAAAGTGTCATATTATGATTCACAACGAGTCTTGCAACTTTAAATGCGACGTATGTCAAAAGACGTTTAAATTAAAGTCTTATCTCATATGCCACATGAAGACGCACGTTCCACGCAAATATAAATGCAGCAAATGCGGAAAAGCGTTCGAATCTAAATTGATACTCCAACAGCACGAATTGAATTATAATTATCTTAATTTTGAATGCGCCAAGTTTGTAAAAACATCTAAAACTAAAGGGATTCCTATTAAATGTGATATGTCTTATCTTAACAATTCTTCTGGGTTCAAGTGTGACGTGTGCAGAAAAACTTTGAAAACTAAATCAACCCTCAAAAGCCATAGAATGCTTCACAATAAAGTCAACTATGAATGCGACCATTGTGGAAAAATATTTTTTAGTAGAGTAAAATTTTGCAATCATATAAAGACCCATATTGAACGCTTTCAATGTGATATTTGTAAAAAAGTATTCAAAAATAAATCTATCATAAGAGGTCACATGACAGTTCATTCAGATCGATATGATTTCGAATGTCACATTTGCGGAAGAGCAACAAAGACTAGAAAATTGCTTATGAGGCATCTAAAATCTCATAAATGGGCTTGAAGGATAAGAAAGTAGTTGACTTTCTTCCCTCTCCAAACCTATTAAGAAATGAGATAAAAAGCAATTAATCATGTAGTGAAAAGTTATGAAATCTGATTTCTATTGATAAAGTTACAAATGTGGAAATGTGATAAATACATTTTGGAAATAAATGGTAAATAAAGCTTAACGGCACTGAAGAATCACAAAAAGAAAATCAAAGATGAAATCCAGAGAAAACAGTATTTTCCTTAAAATCTATAATATCTCTTAAATATTATGAGACAAAAATAATGTTAGTAGTTATTTTAGTTAGAGGGGATAAAAAGTTTAATTGTTATTTAAATTAAATAAATGCGTAACCTATTGTTGATATTTTATTTCTACTAGTATTACATATTTTTATTTCTCTATACCAGGCATGGCGAACCTAGGGCACGCGAGCCTGAGGTGGCACGTTTGAGAATTTGGATTGCACGCGATCGATTTTCAAGTTCAAAAATATTTTTTAATTTGAAATTTAAAAAACTAAAATCTAATTAAATAACCTGTGAATTATTAATTTATTTCATTTTATTAATTATCAAACGTTTTCTAAGATAAACGACAATCGTTTTAAAAAAATAATTAATTATTTATTTTTTCTATCTTGGTAATTTTTTTACTCCTTGGGCACGCCACACAATCGAGGAATAATATTTGAGGATTTTTGGCACGCGACCCCAAAAAGGTTCGCCATGCCTGCTCTATGCAATCCATTGGTATGATTTTTAGATCAATTCTGATCAAAAATAAATAAAGTATGCTAGAAGATATATACTTTTTACTTCAATAAGTGAAATTAATACATACTTCATTAATTAGCGCCTAAAATAGAGGTATTGAATTTCTCTTTTTTTACCACAAATTGAATTAAAAATTTTAAATTATAATCTGAAGAGTTATGATTATATAAGAAAGCATGAGAATGAAAAAATGTATTACTGTCAAATATAGTAAAATTATGTTTTTATAAATAAAAGTTAGTTGCATTTATTTAAAATTATTTTCATAAAAGCTTATCACTGTTTTGTTACAAGGATTTAATATTATACTTTTAATTTAATATGTGAGATAGTTAGAGGTAGGAATTGCAATACCGGTTTTGGAAATACGAAATACTAGTATTTCGAAAACTGAAACTGAAGCAAAATTGAAATGTATTCATTTTTCTGTTACAAACATTTCGGGAGCCAACTTTTTGTAAACGAACAAAAATGTCTGAGGTGACTTTTTAACGGTATTGATATTTAAAATACCGGTATCTAATATCAAATACCGCTATTGATATATTTGTCAGGTATAGCAATCTCTAGTTAGAGGGATCGCTTTGCATAACGTATATGAGAAAACAAATTAAATATGTAAAATTAACATTTAAAGTGGGTTTACTTACGTAATAAGATAAAAATTCATCGAATTTTCTAAACGAAAAGACTCCGCACCGACTCGTCTTCTGACAGCTGACGTATGACTTTTTAAATAAACTTTGTTCTTAACACGACAGAATTTAACCATGATTTAAGTTCAACTAAAATATTACCAACTAGCATAAAACTTTTTTAAAATACGAATACGCATTAAAATTAAGTCAATAATCTCTAGAAGTAAAAAGCTACATATTTAAATTATATAATAAATATTTTTATATAATCTTAATTTTATATAGCAAAAATTAAGTGATTTAGTATCAAAATCATAAGAGCATTGCTTAACATAAATATGTTTGATATTGTTTTAAATATGTGACTTTAAAATATTATTACTTACATACCCTCTACCCTATTTTTTATTTGGTTGATTATTATTATTAGATTACAAAAAATAAAATATATGAAAAGTGAAAAGGTTGAAATTAGAAATAAATTATGTATCAGCTTTACATTTTCATTTTATATTATTTTTCCTTATGTAAAAATTTAAAGAAATATTTTTACTAGATGATTTTTTCAACTGTAGGGGACATATTTATACATGTAGTTATTTATGTTTATTATTACTAAAATTTGACAGCACTCTGGTAACATTGGCGTGACGGTGCACCGTGCGCGCACACAGTCCACTTAAATAACATGTGAACTATACTAATAATTCAATAAAATACTACTACAGTGGCTCAATCTATATCTTATTGCCACCCGAGACCTTTCGTCGCCAAGCAATATTTTATAAAAAAAATAACATAAATATCATCTAAATATGAATTAATAGGGAAATGTTTACCATAATTTCTAGTAATTTTATTTTTAAAATTACTATATACAAGATTTGATCAAAAATAGGGCGAATGAATTTATATAGTAGCAACTGCTGACGTTACATCTATTTGAAGTGATAAGTCCGATTTTTTAAGACAATTAATTATTTTATTTGCATTAGCAAAAATATTGAAAACCTACATTCGGCTTTATTAAAGCCAACGTAACATATACAAATTGGTAAAAAAATTGAGAACTTTTAGCATTTGGAAGAGTTTTTAGTTATATAGGAATATAATTTACAAAAGTTAATAACTTAGGGTGTCTCAAAGATTTAACGAGTACTCCAAGTAACGAGCTTAGAACAAGTGTCAAACGATTGTCAAAAGTGTAGCCGGCGTAGGGCGAAAGGATGGAGACAGACGGTTGCGGTTGCGGCTCTTCGAGCACGAGTCCTTTCACAACTGAGTTGCGAAGAGCCACCAAGAGCTCCCACGCGCTCAGCGATCGTCTCGTCAATTCGAAGCTAGTATTCGGTGAGCGCTGAGACGTAGTCAATTTTTGGCACACTCATGCAACAGACAGAGGTCAATGTGAACTTGCCTTTGTTTCAGCACTCCAAGACGAAACGGTATGGGTGGACGCTCTGTTGATATTCTACGAAATATTCAAATGTCTCGAGCAATACAAACAAGAGATGGACATGCCCGAAATGAATCAACTGTACGTCGATGAAATTCTATTGAGGTGAATGCTCCTATATTATTTATAAGTAGAAAGCCATTTTTTGCAAGTGTATAAAGTATCGGTCCTCTTTATTTAATTTTTTTTACAGAACTGCTGCTTTCGAAAAGGATTTGCAACGTTATTTAGGTCAGGATTGGAAAAATACCTATGTGATCCGCCGCGAAGTGGTCGAATATTTACAACACTTGCAAGAACTTAGAGAAGAAAGACCTTTATTGCTTCTGGCCTACGTGTATCACTTATATATGGGTCTACTCAGCGGCGGTCAAATCATAAGGACCAAAAAGCAGCTGAGAAAGATCCCCATGGCTTTGTTCACGAACCCCGGTTATTATTTGCCCGAGAGCAAGATCGATTGGGTGATGGAATTCTCCAATAGCAACATCGGCGGCTTGAAAAAGTCCATGAAAGCAGCTATGAACGACATCGCGTCCAAGCTGACTCAGGAGCAGCGTTACGCTCTTATTAACGAGAGCCAAATGGTCTTTATTAATAATAATAATGTTATCAAAACAGTCAGGGGAACCAACAAAGCCATTTTATGGAAGCTGTTCTATGTACTGTCGGCGGTGACTATTATTATTCCGTTTTCGGTCTACACTTTGAATTTGATATATAAATTATTTTTATAAATTATACTACAAGTCTAATGTAATCTGTAGAGTAAACGGGTTTAAACGTAAACTACACGTGTAATAAGCAACTCTCGATTTTTGCATTCATGTAAATAAAATCATTTCATACTTTTAATAAATAAATCCAGAAATTGAGAGTTAGATACAATTTTAATTAATATATACATATGTATATTATAGGTTGTCACGCCTGAAGTCGAACATTGTTAATACTTGAGTAACTTAATATTCCTATAAATATTAAAAATATCTGTGTCAGGAAGGAGAAAGATCTTCCTCTGCTCATTCAGGCTTTTCTAGACCAATTATGGATCTAAAGGGAAATTTGGGCAAAATTTTATTTATAAAAAAACAACATCCAATTGTTTATAACATATAGCAATCTTTCTGCTGCTAGCGATTAATGTTTCTACCTACTACGCACTTGGCTCTGGGATAATTGCGAAATGTACTTTTTGAAAAGGACATTAGAAATCTACCTTTTCCTTGATCCTAATTGCATTACGAGTGTTTGATAGATTTCTTAAAAAATATACCTATTGCGTATGACGCGACTTCAAACAAATTTCAATGCAGTATCATAGAGTATCAGGAGACCTCCAAACCACCCTCATTCAAAATGTTTATTTATATAGCCAGCATGAT
This sequence comes from Plectrocnemia conspersa, assembly GCF_051122295.1. Lineage (NCBI taxonomy): Eukaryota > Metazoa > Arthropoda > Insecta > Trichoptera > Polycentropodidae > Plectrocnemia > Plectrocnemia conspersa. The sequence continues at coordinate 9,825,451 of NW_028277171.1, forward strand.
TCGCCATTTTGCTTCAAAATGGCTACTAATAATAAAAATTCATATTTTAGTATGTTGCAGCTGAACTTCGGAATTCGTTTGTGTTTTTATGCAATTTATGTGGTTTTGATGTTGATTGATGTAACTTATTCCGCTAATTAGACCCTAGAAGAGCTGTTTGATTTACATATATTTTTATTGTAAAAATATAAATTATGCTAATATACAGATACAATTCAGATGTTGATGAAGAGTTTACAAAATATAATATTGAACAATACTATCAGTTCCATTTTAGGGGTTCCTTCTTACTGAGCCCTGTGCCTATGCACCCGTTTATTAAAAATATAAATATTGAGTTAAGAAAAGGTATAAAAATCATTAATTTTTTATAGAAGGTTACAGACTTCATGTGTGACAAACTATTATACTAAATATATGAAGACTAAACTTTTAGATGTTGTCGAACACATTATTTTAATAGCCATTTATAAAATGGATTATTTTTAAATTGATATAATATGACTAGTACACTTTTATATTTACACTATTGGCTGATTTAATATCTTCTTTCAGTAATGATCTATAATAATGTTATGTATTTAGGGACCATGTTTAATAATTTTAAACGTTAAATGTTTAAGCAGTAGTAGACTCAAATGTAGACGTTCATTCACAGTCAAGGTATTTTCGTTGCCAATAGCATCTTTGTCTATATTATGATAATGAATAAATGTGTCGACATATATGTGCATATATAATAAATACTGTGATTTTTTTTCTATTATGTATATATATTATAATTTGAAAGGTAATGTATAATATAATATACATATATTTTTTAAGACAATTTAAAAGATGATTATATAGCAAACGTAGAAGAGTTCTGTGTGTTTTGGATGTTTAAAAAATAAAAAATCATTTACCAGAATTTTATTTATTTATTACATTACATAATAACATGTTTTATATATTATAATAATAGAGTTTTATAACACTTCTCAATTGTATAAATGATATTGTTTTTTTTTATTTATATAATTTTATTTCCAGTAGAAGAATTTTGCGCATAAAATATTTTAGACGTAATTATTAGGGACTTCACATGAGACGCTTGAAGGCGGTGATGCTGATCTTTTATTGTGTGGGTATTTTAAGAAAAATCCTCAGTTCGTGCGTTGTGTCGTGTTCGTTTTTATCGAAGGTTGGATTCAACGAAATGTAGGTACTACCCTGCCGATTATTTATTTCAATAAAGAGCCACTCATTATTCCGATTTAAATCACTTCTATCTGACGCTCTGATAAAATCTTCATTATCACATATAAGATTGTTAATATACACACTAATAATACCAGATCTTACTATAATATTATACGATCACTTTGCATACAACTGGTTCATCCGTCGTCATGCAAAATTAGCTCGGTTTTATTGTATTTATTTTTATATTACATACACGTTGCTCTTTTAAGTCCCATCACATTGTTATATTAAATAATAACGTTTCATTCTAGACTCATAATTATATACATTTACGTAATAACATGTGCATAGGAACATTGTACTGTAACAAAACCATTGATGACTAGTTATTAATTCGTTGAATGTGCCGTTAATTTATTATTAATACTGTAAGTGTAAATGAATCGATAGCTGCAGAAAGTGACTATAAATATTTTATAGAAAAATAAGTAATGATTCAATGACGAATATTGAACCAATCTGTGGGAAAAGTAGTACACTATAATTCCGTTTATAAAGAGAAAATAGAGCTTATATAAAAATAATCTTATATATAATTGTTCTAATCCGCTTCCGCCGTCGCTTCCGGACGCGCATAACTTTAAACGAAACATTCTCCGTTCAAATCTATACTCTGTAAATGGTATCGCTTTGTATGAACGGTGTGTAACAATACACGTAAACAAAGGAATTATTAATAATAAATAATAATAAAAATAAAAATTGAATTTGCTCCGATTGATTTTCGAGCCGCCGGCAATGCGTTCTGTTGTTTCGACCAATCAAAAATAAGCATTCAAATATTCAAATAGCTTCGACCAATGAAAAATAAGCATTCAAATTCAAATAGACAGTACCGTGACAACGCTTTTATTTAATAATAAAATTTTGCTACGCGACAATAATTTTCATTAATTCGTCATTTGACTGAATATAAATAATCGGATTGCAAATTAACTAGGTGTGTTATAACTATGTTAACTTAAATATATACATAATGTGTTGAGGATTAGAAGAATACATTGATTTAACTAGATAAACAATCTTCATAATGAAATCTTCAAATTTTGAATTCCCGGCGACGGGCTCCGAGGCCGAAAAGTGAGTTTTTCCTTTTATAAATAATCAGATTGCAACTTAACTAGGTGTGTTATGACTATGAAAATTAAATATATACATAATGTGTTGAGGATTAAAATAATACATTGATTAAATTAGATAAACAATCATAAAACAATCTTCGTAATGAAATATTCAAATTTTGAATTCCCGTCGCCGGGCTCCGGGGCCCAAAAGTGAATTTCTCCTTTTATATTACATAAACATTATCATTGCTTCCGATTTAATGCACAATTTTAAACGTGAACGTGTAATATATCCTTAGTATGTATGAGGATTGAAAGTTAATGTCGATCAAATCGGCGCTGTCGCAGTGGACGACAGCGCCGATTTGATTGACAGCTTATAAATGTGTATTTCCTTGGATGTTATCTAATAACGACATTTTACAATGATTATAAATATGTGATCGCAAACCTGGAATAATCGATAGCCAAAATATCTAAGAGTGGGTTATTTTTAATTCCGATGTGGCAAAATATGTTCAATTTTTGTTCTGTGCCATCATTCCTCTTTCGGAATAGCCAAATTTAAGATATTCAGTTACATCAAGTTTATGTAGTATGTTCTTTATAAAAAGATAATACTTGCTGACAGTGACTTCAACATGAGAAGTTTCACTCTTTGTTTATATATACCAATTCTACGTTGTAGCCATATAGGTCATCAAATTGTTCCATCATTGCTTCTGAAAAGTAATTAAAAAACAATAAGAGTAAACATTGAACACATTATTACTACTAATATAATCCATAAATTAAATTTAACCGACAACTGAAGAACAAAATTGATGTACTGTAGAGGATTAAACACGTAGATTGACATATCTTCATCTTCTTCAAAATAGTCGCAATATGTCATACATTAATTGTTTGCCATACGTAAATGTTATTAGATCTCTCATTGATTCTGAAAATTGACTGTAAACGATACTATATATTGGGTAAAAAGTAACTTTTTGTTTACACTAATATGAGATTTTTCATTATTACTACCATTGTAATATGTTTAATTAACTTTGGCATGTATATCTTCAATTGCCAAATCACTGCTGTTTGTCTTTTAATATTAGATCCTAGAAAGTCAATAGTAATTAGAATAACCGTGATATAGTATTCATATAACCAAACACTTACTGGCACACTCATAATTTTTAGTTTCGATATAGTCTATAATTCCAATGGTAAATCACTTTGAATCATCTTCAATTGTAACTTTGTAAGAAGAAGAATGCTGCGATTATAACATATTTCACTGTTTATTTAATCGCACTAAGCTGTATCCCGGCGCGCGCTTGACTGATGACAAGAACTGTCACATATAAAAAATTCCGGGGAATACCGGCAATGGTATTTCCCCGGCGCGCTTGAGAACGAACTACGAAATTGATTTTATCGATTTAAATTGTAAAACACTTATTAATATATGTATAAAAATCATCCAATTTTAAAAAAATATTTTTTAAAATATGTTTAGTTTATACGGTATTTAAAATATAATATAAATAATGTTAATTTTTTATTAGCTTCTCTTAAAAGAAAAAAATTGTACTTAAATTTTGGCGAACGTTGCCAATTTAAAGTAATAGTTTTTAGAGAATTTTTGAAATTTTGCTTGAAAAAACATTTTCAACAATAAGGGGCAAAGTTTCAAAATAAGTACTATTCATTACCAACCAACTAATAAACACATAGTGTTGCAAAAATCCAAAAAAGGGGCAAAGTTTCAAAATAAGTACTATTCATTACCAACCAACTACTAAACACATAGTGTTGCAAAATTTATTCAAAATATTTTTTTCAACTTTAAAAATATTTTTTATTTTATTATGGATTTTAAATATTCTTAATTTATTATAGATTTTAAATATGTTTAGTTTATTATTAATTTTAAATAATGTCAAAACTTTTTGCATTTATTAATTATTAAAATATATAATACTGCGCAGAAAAAACATTTACTTAAAAAATATATAAATCAAAATAAGTCAAAGTATTTTTTAATAAAAATAGACAAAGGTCTCAAAATTATTAATATTTTTAAAGCGCATTTTTGGTCTAAAGTAACATATTAGGTGCTTGATATTTTCAGTTTCTTATATCTTTCTAATTGGCTTTTATATTTACACATAAAACATATAAACATCTTTTTTTAATTATAAAGTAACTTATGGTGTAACTAAAAAACGTTCTTATTACTAAAATTTTAATTTATGATAAAATTGTGTTGTATGCAGCGTTAAAACGAGCCGCGAATTCCCAAAACACTCGCGTTAGAGCGCCATAGTGACGTCACGATGACGTTTCACGCCGGCGCCAAAATCAGTTCCACAAATACTCACAGGCGTCGCTTCATACGCCGCTGCGATCGCGGGATCAGTTAGTCATAGATTGGATGATTCTGGACAATTACAAGATATACCGAAATGAGAACAAATCAATACAATATCATTAAAAAAAGGTTAGGGTGTTCGGTTCTATAGTGAAAGTCGGCGCGAGCGGTAGCGAGGCGCCAGAAAGAGACGACTGAATGCTAGAAAGAGACGCGAGATGTGACGTCACAAGGCGCCCTAATGTATGCTTTATGGGAATGCGCAAACGGGACCTCAAACACCTAAGATACGCTAAAACACAATCAATGACTTATAATCGCTCACATTGCACCAACTATAGGTGATCGATTGTGTTGTAGCGTCAGTAAGGTGTAACAAATATTTTTAATTATCACTAATATTTTTGAGGGGATGTGTAACCAATGCTATTTATTATTATTATTATTATTTATTTAAACTGTAAACCTAATTTTAAATATTACAAAATGTTACGTTTTAATATTATTTTTTATGTTGAAAACATTTTGGTATTTTTTTGTTTTATTAATATTTAGTTAAGTTACAATTCTATTTGAAAAATTAATACAGTTAAATCTCTTTGTAACAAATACCGAAATAACGAAATTCCCAGTATCACGAATCTTTAATTTGTCCCCGAAAAACTTTCATACAAAAGGTTTTCATTGTAACGAAGACTGATCTCAGTATAACGAAATATTTTGATCCGAATTTAAGAATGACGTTATAACTTGACAAATATTTCTAAGAATTAAGTTCGTCATTGACTTGGCGTGTGCCAGATGTGTTCAAAAGCGACATTACAGGTGTTTCGCTGACCCTCAAACTTTTTTTATAAAACATTTTTTTCACAAATTTTATTGTGTTTCATACAGTATCCTTAAACATGGACAACCTTATAAGAGGTTATTTTGATGCTGTAGTAATATGGTAATTAAAAATAAAATAAAAATAAATCATCTTCCTTACATTTAATATAACGAATTTTCAGTACACCAAGATTTATTCATTGGTTCCGTGAGCTTAGCTGTATTGAGAATTCACTGTACAATTTTGAATTTATTATAATCTAGCTAAGTTTTAAACCTATTAAACCTTAAGTTTCAATATAACGATAAAATCTAACGTTTCAAATCTAATAAACAGTATAAAATGTTTTCTTCTGGAAATATTTAGTCAAGTTGTAAACCTATTTTCAAGTGAATTGAAAATGTTAAGTAGTTTTTTATAGATGAACCATTTTGTCTATCATTGAAAATCTTAAATAGTAATGTCCAATTTAAACCATTAACTTTTAAAAAATATTTTAAAAAAATCAGAACGAAGCAAAAATTATATTTAAAACCCAAAAAGTTGAGGGTCCGGTATTCGCACACTCGCTAGCTATCGGTACCTCACGATAGTGAGGTACCGACAGCTAGTATAATTAAATTGTTTCAATGCGCATAAAATATAGTAACAATAATATGTCTTGTCTATAACAGAGAATGAAAAATTGATTTTTTTCTATTAATTTCATTTCAAAATAAACTACAATGGATTTTCCATCTTTCTGAATGTGTCATCAAAAGTGCTATTAAAAAAATTAACACTTCTATTGTTTCACAAATTGGCAGCTGTGTTACAGATAATTTTAAGAGTGGCCGATAGGTGAAAGTATGAATCAGGCACGCAACAGGAAGGAACAGCAGTAGCTTAAAATGTTTACTGCATTTGCAATATGCACCAAAGCAAATCAAGAGTAATGAAGAAGTGAAATCATTTGAAATTCTTCAAATAATGAAACTTCAGCACGGTGAAGCGTCTATGTTACTCCAGCAAGAGTACTAGTCGCTAGAAAATAACGTAACACACGTTCATGAAACATTTAAAAAAAAAGTTATTTTTAGTTCTTATCTTCTGCAGGGATCGATTCATATATTAACATAATGATCTAAGTTCATAAATACATTTTTAATGATAGCACCAAACGATTATATTGTAGAAAAGAAATACTAATTTCATGTTTAATTCCTATAAAACAAACATTAAGAAGTAACGTTAGAATTTATGTAATTCAGTACTATTAAAATCCTAACATATATATTTTCAACATTTCTTATTGTATTGTCAACTTGACAGATCGTAACATTAACGCTTACTATAATCGATCGAAAAAATAAACCATGACGATATCTTTTGATATAATTTGTACCTTTATTTTTGTTAAACTGACAAAAATAACCATAGAGTCGAGCGGTACGTCAGGATAATCGGTTTTCAGTCTATCACGTTTGTAAAGATTGAGTGATTACAATAATTATTTACTTAACAAGAAGCGCACAGTGAGCATTCGAACGAAACCTTTAAAAGTTGCTCGAGCCAAAAACGAACACGACAAAACAGTTCAGCCTCGTTCGGCCATCGCCGCGTTTGGATTCTCGATAAGGAATGTCAAAACAAGTCAGCATTCAGTCGCTACCTTCAATTATGCCGACTCGTGAGCACATTTATAAAATATATTTCTAAGTAATTCATGCCACGATCTCTTGACATTTTGGCATTGTTCTTTAAAGCTAGCACAATTGTTCCTTTTACCGTGTTCTATGCGTATTTCGTCATGAATACGCTCACATTTTTTTAAGACGTTAACATTGATACATAGATTATAATAATACCCGCTCTTATTCTGCATAATTATTACGAATCGATGCTTTGTGATATTGTATATCGTACAAAACGTTTCAATGGTCCCTTTACGCTGTAAGTTCTACTTTTGACGGAATAAAATAGAATAGGAGTTGGAATGTTTGCGTTTCAGCATCATAAACAGTCTATTTACTGAGATGAGATTTTCTATTGCATAATAAGTATAAACAGTTTTCTTATACATATATTATGTGAGATTTTATTGTAAGCACATATTTTGATGATTGTTTTAAACAGAATGACATAATATAATAAGAATGTTAGATAATGCATCAGGTACTTTATCGATAAAAGCGCAGCATAGAATGCATTTAAAAATAGTAAACAGTATGGTTTTAAAGATCTCTTCTCAGTAAATCTATAATATAATAAATTAGGGACTTGACAGTGATCTAATATATTTTGGTCAAAGCATTTTGGTGTACAAAATAATAATTATTAAGAAAATATAACAAACAGATTTATAATATATATAATAAAAAATATTTTTAAATTAGTTACATAATAATAAAATAGAAAAAAGTAACATGTTCTGAGAAAGAAAGAAATTAACGAAGAAACATAAAAATCGTTGTTCAATAGTATTTCATAAAAGTTGTCAACTACTATACAATGCAGTATAAATACAAAAATAGATACTGAATTTTATACATGAATAAATAACAATAAGTAGCCAAAGTTTGATAAGTAGTTTTCATCTTACATTCTATAATAATATTTCATTATAAAGCTATTTAACATTTTATAATTTGTGTGCGAATAAGAGCAACGCTAGACGATAGAAATTATCATTACACCAATAAAAGAAAACATTTGTGCTAACTTTTAATATTTTAAATATATATTAGGATGTAAAGATTGTGCTAGATCTTACGCTATCTGCTTGTCTACAAGTCATTATATCACAGATGGTTACATGCTTGATGTTCAACTAAATGACCTTCAAGCAGACAAAAGGTACTCAATGTCGGCTTTGATCCAGAATCTCCCGAGAAAGTTTATCAGAAATTCACAAGCGGCAATATAGTAGTGTATATTTTTACATTACATAATATATGTTACACATAATAAAAAAATAAGACAACACATCGATGGCTCTATAGCAAAACGGAAGGAAAACAATAACCAAATTCATAAGTACATAATATAGTTTTGCTATGATATCGATTATGGAACATAATAAAACAATAAGAAACATACACTACTGAGGCTTTAATGAATTCCGAAGCACTCTTGTGGAAAATCTGCATTTATAGCTATCACAATTTACACACCGCAAATATTGCAGTGCGATTTTTTACTTAGTCGAGAGTGATCTTGTTAGTGATTCTCTCATCATTCTATCCCATTCATATTTCATTAGTAAAAATATATATTGATTTTCTTCATATATATATATATATATATGTATATTAAAAAAAAAGTAAATTAAAATCATGGCTAAATATTACAATTAAAAATACCATGAATAATATAACACAAACACCCAATATACATAAAATTTTATAATAAAATAGTACAATCAAACAGCTAGTAAACATTGCAGAAGCTATGGCTTATATATCAATGTTTAATGTGCGGTTTTTTCTCCATATTATGAATGAAATATTGATATTTTTATAATTTCAAAATAATATTTTTTGTATGTTTGAGAAAGTTCATCATAAAAATCAAGTTGTTCAGAAAATAATTGCTATTTGTAATTAATTATAAAATCGCTTCAGATATACAATAGAATTAATTTATTATCAAGATATATGTATTCTATTCTTTAAAAGACATTTACTTTTTTCTCACAATTTTCGATTCAATATATATATATAATATTATAATAAGATGAATGAGAAAAAATGTATTTCCTTAACATAAAATTTCATAATTAATTTAAAATAAATAGTAAGTTTATCACAAATAATATCACAGTGGGAACGGTAAACAAGTAAAGATCAAGTAGTACAAATGTAAATTCAATAAAATAGTTAATCTTGTGTTTTTCAGTAGAATTTTACTTTCTACCGCAATTCTTGATAAAAAAGTGTGATCAGTATGACGCAAAAGAATATTTTTCTCAAATTATTGATTACCTTTATATCGAAACAGAAAAAATATAATTTTTGCATAAAAATTTGTTTAAAAAGTAAGTAGTAAATATATTTCTGTTCTAAGCTGAGTTGAAAACGTTGACAAATTTGTAAAAAAATATTAGACAAACTTTAAAAAAATATTAAATGAGCTTTTGAAATAATTGTTTTATTAAAAATGTTACGCTTTTGTAAAAATATAAAGCAAATTTACTAATATTTTTTTACATAAATAAGTTTTTTAAAGTTAATTTTGAATGTTTCTAAGTAGACGTTTATTTTTTGTGCAATTCTCGATTCAATATATAAAAATAGCTTTTCCCCTATAATAATAATTTGATAACTAATTCAAAATATATTAAACATTATATTACAACCAAATACAAAAAAAAACGTATTAATTAAAAATAAATAAAGAAAAGTAGGAAATTAAGTGTGAAATCATAAAGTAGATATTTTTAGTTTTAATAAAGGTTATAGTTTTGGTGATTTTGTAAAAAAAATGTCTATTGTTGAAATTATTTCTACTAATATTTAGTTTTCTTATTGCACAAGAAAATAAAAAAGGATTTTTAATCAAAATGACAGATTGGTTAAAAAAAAGTAGTAAAACTATAAAAATACTAATAAATTACAACGAAAATATGACAAAGTTAAAATATATAAAATAATAAGTCCCCACCAAAATTAAATTTAAACAATTAATTTTTAGCTAAGTAATTTGAAAATAGTTACTAGAATGTTGATCAATTTATTTTATTAGCTCTCAAAAATACAATTATAGATAAAATTAGTATAAATGTCATTTCATTGAAATATTGATAGATAAATGCAGCAACGATTTTAAGTAGTATTTGTACATAAATATTGAATCGAATCGTGTAAAAAATAAAAATTGTCTACCAATCAACGTCATTGTATGAATTTATTTGACTAAACACAGCAAAATCCCCATTTTTATTAAATAATACCAAATTTAGTTTGATAAATTTAAGACACTATCTGGTTCAAATGTTAAAATATAATTCTTATTTATCCACAAAATATATTCTACAACACTAAAACTGTTGAAAAAAAGATACTGGACAGTGTGAGATGTATGCAAATACAAATTGAATTGTGATCTAAATTAATTACAATATGGATTACATATTTCTACAATGATTAATAGTAATTACTTTCAGAATATATAGAGTATACTAATTTATACTTAGACGTTACACGAGAAAATATTTGAATAATTTCGCTCATTTATACTATGACTGTCGCAAAAGAAAATATAATAGACAGAGGAACTATATTTTGTTGTGATTTAAATAGAAATTATAATAATTAAAAAACTAGCGATTTTGATCAGATAAATGATACATACTTATAAAGAATAAAGCAATTACTTTCTGAACAATATGAATGAATAACAATTATTTAAATCCAATGCAAATGAAAGCTTATGGAGATACGCACGTATTTTATCTGATAGCGCAATAAAATGTCTATAATGACAAAGCGATTATTTTAAAAAACAATTTAAAGCATTTATATATTATAACATTTTATATGACTATATATACACATATATATTAAGTGTAAATTTATTATTTATTAATAAAAAAAATCAAACAAATAGGTTCATGACTGGTAAAATTAATGAAACCAGACATGAAAAATATATCTGACTAAAGACTGTGCAAATATGCAAAATACAGTGAATGTCACTTACATCGATATTGTGAAATCGCAGAAAAATTATCGACTTCTACAGTTCGGCAGGATTATTAACGATATAATGTGAAAAAGTTATTTATATAAACTGTTAAGTTATTGATTCCTAAAAATCACTATTTGTATTTACTTTTAAAATTTTTATAAAATTTATATTAAAATTAAATAAGACAAAAAACTGAATTAAGTTACAGATTGAGCGTATGAAAAAGAATAAATCATAATCTGTAAATATTTTCTGCAACACTGTGTAAATATATATAATATATTATCATGAAGATAAGGATCCCAAAGATTCAGTTCACTGTTAATAAATATTATATGATGTATATATCAATTTATTATGGAAGTTATTCACATATGGATCTTCATCACATCACAGCTAAGTAATTAGTTGTTTTTAATAATTTGTTTCAATATGCTTTTCAATTATGTATATTTATATATAATTTATTTATTTATTTTATAGTAGAAAATATTATCGTAATACAAGCGTCGCTTTAAGTTACAATTATATACTAATATTTCCTACTAGAATTGAAAAGCTTATATATTCTCATATCAGTTTTTTATATAAATTTATAAGGAAAAGTCAACAGTTTGAAATTAATTTAGCTTAAATTTTGAGAGTAGACTAATTATATGTATATTTATTTATAAGATTTGGTTTCAAGTAGTTAAGTAGTTAATTTTTAAAGTATTTTCATTCCACACACAAAAAATGCAGTTTTTAAAGAAAAATAAGTAGTGAGACAAGTGTGAAATAATGTAACATAGTTAAAAATCTGTACTATTCTACGTTAATAAATTTGGCGCTTTTTAAAAAAATATTCAGCGAATTTTTATATATAAATGTATAACAACTATAACTACGACTATATGCATATAAATATAATAGTGTGCAATAGTCTATGAATATATATTAAATTTAAATAGTTTATATGATATCATAATAAATTATAGCATGGTATGAATTTTAAGCTCAGTGTATTGTATATTGCTAATATTTTTTTTCTAATAAAAAATACACCCAAAATATGGCGATAACCTTTGACTAAAAATAATATATATTAGGTCATCATAAAAATCAAATCGAGACTATTTCATTTCAAGTAGTTTAGAACTATTCCCTCAAATGTTGAATAAGATTATATGTTTCATTAATTAGCTAATAAATAATCGAATCACTAAAACACATAAGTAGTAAATATGATATTAAAACGCTTATTCAGCCGTCATCAAATTTCAATTGACACAACCATTTCTTCATATTGTGACTCGTCACAAAAATAACACAACTCTGTAAACATAAAGCGGCGGCTGTGGGAGCGTTTGTAATTGACTCGATTAATAAATTAACAATTTAATAATAAAAACTACCAAAAGAACAAATTTAAAAGTTACAAAAAAAAAATAAACAATTGTCCAATGTCCAAACCTTTGGAATATCATTCTGAGAATTCGTCCATCGTTGGTATGTCATTTTGAATGATGTTGATGATGTAGTCGTTTTTCTGATCGACGCAGTTATCCAACAGAGATGGGTGAAGATCGCGCCACTTGGGACAGTGCCAAGGGAACCTTAGCGAATTTTTCATTTTCTAAAATGTTCAAGGATGAAAATATAATTATATCTATTAATACATATTATAAAATATAATATATACATTTATTTTAAATTAAATTATTTTAAAATATAATATATACATTCAATACAAAAATAACTGGGATATTCATTTTGTCGCTTTGAAGTTTTGCGAGAATTTCGTGCAATGCAGTTAAAAAAAATATGATACCTTTTGAATTAAAATTAATAATAAAAAAAATTGGGCAAAAGTTTTATTTTAATAATTTTTTTGAAAAATTATTAGTAAATATGTTAATATTATTTTATCAATAGTTTTCAATCTGTGGGTGGCGTAAAATCTAAATTAAAACCTAATTAATTTATGTCTAGTGTTTCATTTTTATTCGAAAAAAAATATTTACAATGAAATCTAATAGCATCTTAAACTTCAGCCGTCATGTGTTATAACAACTATTGAGAGTTAAAATTAATTTATTATTTAATATATTTCACGACGAAAAAAATAGTGCAATTTTACGATCTCCATAAACACAAAAAGAAGTCATAATATTTTTTTTCATTTAGTACAAACGTTGTTAAACATCAGAGGTTATAAATTGTAGATTTTACATGTTCCGTGTATTACCATCAGCGAACATGATGGGTAGGTCATATCTGTCCTGTCGGTTAAGTGTTAAAACCATGTCAAAACAACCTGGGAATTTTATGTTTTTTGCTCTCTTTTATTTTTGGTCAAAAAGAAATTAAAAATAAATACCTGAACAAACTTGTTGGACAAATATGGTCCCTTTGAAGACATGATATCGTATGTCAACTTAACGGGTGTGAACGGCTTTTTCGAGTCTTTCACCGGCGAAGGCGGCAGCAACGCCGAAATATCCAATGTCTGCAAACTATTACCCCTCAATCGAGCCATTCCTAATAGATCATCGGCCGAATGCCAATATCCTGAAAAAAAAATATTACAGCAAGATGCAACACAATAATAACGATACACAAAATCATAAATACCATGTAAAGTTATCTTCTCCAAAAGAGGACATTGCCAGCACATCATCACGAGTGGATTTGTAACTTGGTTTATATACCTAACAACTGGAACGTTGAAGACGCAGAAATTGTTATCATTGAATGAATCGATCCATACCAGCTCCTTCAACGTTTCATTGTATTCAACCAACTTTCTCAAAATGCCCATAAAAATCTGAAATAATATATTTCAATTAATATAAAATAATAGTTTTAAGCACACTTTTTTATTGTGTTATTATTACTCACCGATTTACAAAATAAAATTCTTAGTTTTTCCAATGGAAGTCCTTCACATAAGACTTTTTCATTAACATCGCGTAAATTTACAGCAGGTAATAAAATCTGCAATAAAAAATAGTTGATTGATTGGATATAAAATTGCTACAAATAATTTCAATATAAGCAAATTGAAAAATATAATATTAAGATTTATATATACAATACATACGCAGTTTATAGTAACAGTGAACTTTAAATTGTCCTTATTCCTTAGCCTAATCCAACTGGTCGATAGATCTTCAAAGCCCCACTCTGGAATTTTCGTAATGTGAAGGATCAACTTATTGAGTGAAGGCAACCTTTTCTGAATGCCCATCAAGAATTCTTCGGACATGTATTCATAATCCAAAGATAGGTACTGAAACAATGATTCCTAATTATTATGATTATTCTTTAGATAGAAAAGTATGATTGAAATACCTTAAGTTGAACGAAATCATTGAATGAATTCGGATGTATTGGCATAAAAAATAAAGATGGTCTAAGTTTTGCGAATCCGAGCGACTTAAAGTTCTCGCGATATCTCTGTAACATTAAAATTATATTTAATATAAAATATGAATAAACACATTGATAATATTAAATGAATACATACAATAGATTGTAAAAATGTTGGAAAGTGAGCGGCGAGTTCACTGCAGCCATTTAAATTGATACCTTGAAGACTGGGTAACTCGCACAATCGTAATAAGGGCTCTAAAACCCTTTAAAATAAATAATCATAGTAAATAAACAATTATGATACAAATAAAATTTCAGTGGCATGAATTATTAGTTACCTTAGCAAAAAGTATTTATTCTTTTCATATGACAAGTATTCAAATGTTGGCACATACGATATATAGGTAAGTTGTTTGGAGTTGAAGAACCTTTTAAATATCAGCGACGAATACTCATCGATGCAGTTCTCTAGGATGATTTTTAAATCTTTAACATTTCGATAGTAAAATTCAGTCAAAAATATGTTTTTCTCTAAACTCTCGTTATTGATTTTCAGACATAGCTGGACCCTGAAACATCAAAAACCAATTTTATAATATTTTATTGAAAAAAAGTATTATTGAATTACATATCAGATGGGTTTATAATATGGAAAACGTCAGTCCTGTCATTTTTGGGCGTATTTTAAAAACAAATTCATTCCTAACTATGTATATTTGTGTGTGAGCAATATAAAAAAGCAGTTTAGGTTGCTACATTATCAAGTTCTGTGAAGGTATTTTGAACAATATCATACTGTGAAAAAACTATAAGTGATAGTGGCCTTGATTCCTTATTTACATCATCATAAACAAATATTACAATGGTTCTCCAAAAAGCAAGAACAGCTGAAGTTTGTGGTCAAACAAAACACGAAAAAAAATGTAGGAACATTTAAGAATTTGCTCACAATAGTACGCAGCCAGCCGGCAATTACCACAACATAAAAACTCTTTATACCCTATATTCATGAGCTTCAAACCATACACCTAAAAAAACAGATGTGCCGCAGCTTTATTTTCGAATCCAACAGTTAACAATCCTCCTTTGGTTTACATCCACCGGTGATGTATTTATTGCCTAGTGTGTTTTTGATGTCTTCTCAGGTCTATATAATTTGTGTGCTAAGTGAAACTGTCTTGTGATGGACATTTTTTAATTTATTTATGAGTTTAACTACTAAGTACTGAGTGACACTATCTAGTGATATTTTTTACATTTTTGTGAGTGACATTTTATGATTATATAATATATATTTAAAAAAAATTTGTGAATATAATTTTAAATTATATTTTAAAAAAGTCCCATGGCTGAATATAGTGATTGTGATAATACGTATTTTATTGATAATGAAGAAAGTGATATTAATATTAGGCCAATTGGACTAAATCGGAAGCATAAGTCTGATTTAAATAATAGCGACAGTGTCAGTGATATAACAATATTTCAAAAAGTAAGACCACTCCAGGTTGGACAATTATAATAGATAATGATAGTATGCATTTTAAATTATAATATTCGTGAGGTGATACAAATTCTGGACCTCAAGTTCCTTTAAATTGCATCCAGCCTATTGATTATTTTGAATTATTTTATACTGATGACCTAATTAGCAAAATAGTTTGTGAAACAAATAAATACGCAATATGAGAATTTCCAAAACGGCATTATTTTCAAGATCAATATGGAATGATTGGACCTTGATGAGATGAAAGCGTTTCTTTGAGTCATTTTATTTTACTACTCGTCTTAGTTGTAACTTTCCATTTTTCAGGGATAATTTTAAAAAATATAGATTCTTTCAAGTATTTTGAATGATGCATGTTGTAATAGATGAAACTAGTAATAATTTGAGGCATAGAATTAAAAAAGTCAATCCGTATTTAAAAACCTTAAATATTTTTTTTACAAAATATTATGTGCTTGGTCAAAATATCATCATTGATGAATCAGTGGTACAATTTGAAGGTAAAATAAGTTTTATTACTTAAAAAACCTTCAAATTGGGGAAATATTTGCATACTTTTTTGTCTTCTTTCGGACACGTTACATAAGAAAATGTTAATATTCAAAATATCCTTTTACATTTAATATTGTTTTATCCATATTTAATAATGTAAAATAATCATTACCGTATGTAGATGGTTTTCATGAATATACCGATAGGTCCTACACTAATTTAGAACTTTCTAGAGAGTATTTTTAAAAAAAGCCATTTTACTGAGACTATTATGCCTAATAGAAAGGGAAACATGGAGTTTATTAAAAAAAAAAAATTAAAAATAGAAGAGAGTATTACTTGTAGAAATAAAGAAGCATGGATGGATAAACCAATTATAACAATTTAAAGTAACTGGCATACCAATAAAATGCAAGTAGCTGAATAATTCAGAGGCTTGAAATGTACTGTCATTAATTATTAACCATCGGTACTAGAGATAAGTTGAAAAAAATTTAATTTTAATTAATAAAAAAATGTAATAATATTATTGAATCTTCGATTTGGAGTTATATTTATTAATAATTTTATTCAAAACATATTATAATTTTTAATAAGAATAACTCGTTTTCAATTTTCCTCAACAAATAAATGTTTTTTAGAATAAATTTGAGCCCCGATAACAGCAAAGTAGCAAATAATATGTTATTAAAAATCTTACCTTTCTAATCTATGAAATCTAAAGCCATATCTCCAATTCTGACAGCACGACGATGCAGCCAAACAATCTTTGATGGAAAGATATTCGTATATTCTGCACAGTGGCAGAATAGGAAGCTCTTTCCAGGACATGCTGAAAAAATATATATTTAATATGAAAAACGCTTAAGTGGGTCACTCGTTGCAGTACACGTGACACAATTGATAAATATTTGCGATGACCTTGACATTGTGCCTAATCGTGACTTGAATTTACATTGAGGCCAATGTTCCATATTCCACATTCCATACAATCAACGGTCGAAAATACAATTTAACCGGCATATTGATCCAAGTTATATGAAATGCATGTAATATTGTATTAAAATGTTTTTAAAATAATACTAGGAAAAAATCTATAAATAATTGAACCCATTGTTTGATGATGTGAATTATTAAAATGTATTAGTTGATGTATTATCTAAGGAGTTGATTATGTATCGTATTTGGTGTGTAGATAGCTATTTTGTGTATACGTGGAATATAATAAAGGTACTAACAATATGCTGCGCCAATCTGGTGATTTTCGAATAAGTCGAGGTTTGCGGGAGTATACGACCGTAGAACCGTGATATATTCGAATCCAGAACGATAGCGGCCGCTATGCGGAGCGCTAGAAGTGCTCACGCATTTTTATGTACATATTTGCGACCAACTTGGCCTACGGCTGCAAAATGACAGCTGTCATCGCACTTTCTAATGAAAAGTAGATAATGAAACGCAAAATTCTACACGTGATTTTAGTCATTATAGTCTTATCAATAAAGACTATTTTTCCCTAAATAATTTTGACATTTGACGTTTTCAAATTGCACAATACGATATGCGTTCATAAACTTTTGCAGAGATTTATGAACACGATATATAATGAAAAATCATTTTCTCTTCTCCTATAATTTGTATTCATAAATTGCACTAAAACACTAGTTAACACGATATAAAAACATTTTAACATACAAATTTTATTTTAAATAGTATGTTAGGTTGACCATTGAAAAAATATGTTAAGCCCTTTTGATCAAATTTGTTGTTTTTGAGCTTAAAAAAATTCTACTTCTCGAGGAGTGTAGTACAATGTTTTATGTGATTTCAGAGGATTGTATAAGATTTTGCTTTTATTATATAGGCAATTCATAAACAACAATCAGTATTATTGAAAATCAATACAAATAAATCAATTGGTTCGTGCCAACCTCGTGTTGATATTTTTTTTGTAATATCATAATGTGCTTTTAACCTATACAATACCAATACATCTACTTAGTAATTAAAATAAATATTTATAAATTTTTAATGAATGTCTGACCCAATATCGGTCATTATCGGCCTTCCACTTAATTTTTATTTACTACAAAAACGGTTTTATCATATGTATTTTATTTATTATCCCTGCTTTTCTTGGTTATAATTAATTATTTGTTGCCTTACAAACATTTTATTTTCTTCATTTTAAAAAAACAAATTCAGAAAATAATCTCCACAAAAGATAAAATCGGCTTAGAAAATAGTTCGCTTATACAAATATATTTATTAACTCTTAATTTAGAATATGGCTATAAACGATTTTAATAAATTCCAATAATAATGAGAAAATAATAACAGTAAATTTATTTTTTCATATTTAATAATTTTATTTTATTTAGTTTATAAAAGTTAAAATATGAATTTAGCTTACCTTAAAGTTATTGTCCATTCGCAAGTATTGCTGGCTGCTAGATTTCCGTGACTGTGTCCTACGTTCATTTGCTCCTCCTTATATACTAGAGTAGATCGATCATATTTACACATGTTCAAACATTTGTCATGTTTACACGTGTTAACATTCAGTATTATCATTAATATTATCTCTTTACATTACATTTAATTATTGCATTACTACATGAGCTATAGTATGACCAAATAAAGTCCAGAATATAGTAGGTTTGACATGGGGGTCAAAAATAAGTCCTCAAAAGAAATTATTCCTAAAGCTTAACTGGTTTAAAAAGTTTAAGCAAAATATACAAAGTTCGGACTTTGATTTATTATTATTATTATTATTTATTAGTAGATAAGATTAATTATGATATATTTGTATCATTGTTCATTCTCATACAATACTACCTAAGGAATGAAAAGCGCAAAATAAATATAAAATGATTCTTATTTAATGGTTGAGTGTAAATATACTTTGTTGACAAATACAAAATATGTAATTAGTTTTAAAGTTAGATATATATATTGCATTTGCCTCATTTTTTTTATATATTTTTCAAGTATATTTACTTTATTAATTAAGAAATGTTTAATTAAAATAAATTCTTAGTCGGACACTTTTGACCCAATATTTACTCTGTTATCTCAGTTGAAAGTTAATAATAACAATGCCTTTAATCTTTAACAATGGACGTTGTTCATAAACAAAGCGATAGGTCAAAGTGGAAACATACTATTAAAAAAATATATTGAAAAATATATCAACACAAATAAAAATTGTGATATATGTTTATTTGTGATAAAAAAAATTTAAACATTTTAAATTAAAATGTTCAATTTGGTCAGATAGATAATTTTTCTAAGAGCAAATTTAGCTCTACACTAAAAATATTTAGTTTCACACTAAAAAAATAGACTCTCCTTTATATAATACAATTAACAATTTTCTGATAATTAATATTAATAAAAACAACATAAATTACCCATACATACACTAGAAATCATGTATGTATGTTTAAGATGGCGTAAAAAACATTGTCCGATTTGCTTTAGTTGCTTTATTTAGTTAATTTTTACATAATGTTTTTTGTTTTTTTGGTATTCCGAATTTTTAAACATCTAGTACAGAAAATTACATGTCTCCACTATCACTTTTCCCAAGACTACTGGCGTTTTTTATTGTATTTAATATTGGATGCTGTCATTAAATAGGCTTACCATACGTCCCGGTTTCACACCATTGGTCCTGGTTTTACACATCAGTCCCGGTTTTATCGGAATTGTTCCGGTTTCTTATGTAAGATTTAAAATGCAAGAAAAATCTGAAATGACTTTTTTTAGCTGTTTTGGTTTGGGGGTTTCGTTATTATTGTAAGCTTATTCTTAAAGAACTTCATATTCTTTAGTTTTCCAAAGAAATCTGTAAACATCTAATAGTTTTAGAAAAATAAGTCTGAGACCGTCAATCTTGTAGACCACTTCAAATCGCAAAAACGAGAGGTGAGACGACCGGAGAAAGTGCTTTTCAATTAGCAAGTTATCTCACGTGTGTATGTGGTGGCGCCATCTTGCTATACAATGAGCAAGATCCTGATTACGATTCGCAAAAGTTTTGACCTTTCCTTATAGGGTTATGTGCAGCGTGCAATTTTTGGAAGTTAAAGTAACACAGCGCAAACGTTGTCAAGAAACTTTAATTTTAATGACACGTAAATTTGGTGCTAGTCACAGGAAAACAATAATTAATTAAAAAACAAAATATTTTAATCAAAATATATTTGAGAATTTTATTTTAGCTTAGCTTTTAAATTAAATAAATTATGTGTTTTTTTTTATCCAAAAGGTTATACACTCAGTGACACGGCATCCGTGGCTGTAGTCACTGAGGCGCACTGAAAAGGCGTAATGATATTAGCATATAGCGAGTAGTCTTGTCTCCAAGAGGACTTAATCTTTGTGGATGCAGCGCTAGAGAATGCGATATCTAGGGGAGGGAAGCAAGTGACCATTTAAATGCAAAGTCCCTGTGTCGGGGCTTTGCCCTTAAATGGCCCCCTATACAACTAATGAAGCGGGACGGGGAAATGGAAAAAATGGGCTTTATTACTTTATTGTAAGAGAGCTGGCTGCCCAAAGGCAGGCCCAGTAAAGTTGTTCGGCCGTGGCTCGAATCTGTTATTTGGCATGTGGTTGAAAGAATGGGGTTTCGGCACTTAAACTTCAGCAAGATTTGAGTAGCACATTGTCGCCACACATACATACATAAGAAAAATACACATTATATAATATTGTTATCATAAATACACTATTAAATATATTACTATTAGTGCCATATTTTGAAACTATAAAGTAAGCATAATAATACTTTATAAATATATTTAATTATGTATTGAAATTATTAAGTACCCGGTTACACATATTTGTACGCAGTGATATGCATAGAAACTAAACTGAAAATATATAGATAAAGAAATCCGTTTATCTCTCTAGATAGAAAGCTCTGCCTGTATGAGAAAAACCCCCCAGTATTTTTTTGAAATATTGTAATTTAGCTAAAAAGAGTTGATATATTTTGTGGGTAATTGTGCAAATCGTATTTAATTTTTTTTTAATGAAAAAAATCGTTAAAGGGAAAAATGTCGTTGGATGAAATCCCCTTACGGGGAAACATTCGTCGGGAAAAGTGGCGTAGCGAGGCAGCCTGACGAACGTTCGATCGATGGTCTGAGCGCGATGGAGGCCGCGGAAGGCGACCAAGGGGCCGCGGCGGAGACGTCAGGGCTCCGTCGCAGGCACCTGGGCCACCTCGCGAAAGACACCCTCGACACCGGTACCTTAAAAAGTCCTTAAAAACCGTAGCCTCTACGATCGACCGCCGTCGTTAATTGAGCCCTATCACGCCACACAATATTGACTAAATCGTTATAAAACACTTATACTATAATGTCGTAGCTTCGATTTAGTTAAATCGTTATTCAGCAAAAAGCAGTTAGCGCCGATCGACGCGTAAATTATTGTTTTTAAACGCAAATCAATTACGCATAATCTATCAATTGTCATTCATCTCGGAGCTATTGTTCAAATTATTACTTAAAATTGCGATAACCACATTGAATTTTTTTAGCGCATATTTTCGTCGTATGCAATATTATTGAAATGTATAGAACAACTAATTTGATTGAATGGGAAATATTAGCGCAAAATCGATAAATTCAAATTAACTAAAACATTGCCTATATTTCAGTCAAAAGTAATAATTATATGTAGTTATAAACAAAGTCTTAAATACTAATCTGTAGCGGAAATATTAATTTATTCAATACTATGTTGGACTTATTTGTATTATTATTATGTAATATTTTTCATTTCAGCTGGACGTTTATTGAGAAAAAAGTTGCCAATCGGAGGACACTTGATGACTCCGCGTAGACTTTGGCTACAGTCCGTAGCGACGAGACAATGCGACATTGTCATGACATTCCCTAAAGGTGATGAAAATTATATATTTATTTAAAGAAAGATTCTTATACGACTATCAACTTTCAGGTGCCTCTGATTCAGTTTTGCTCTGGTTATTACGTAAATTAAGATCGGCTAATCCCCGTTTAACGGTGTACGTGCGTCACCATCAATCGACACAGTCAGCAGCGTTTTATTTGACTGCTACATTTCAAGTGTAATTTAAAAAATAACATTAATGTAAACAATATGCCGCTATATAAAATGAATTATGTTATAGACTATTACGTGCAGCAGAAGAGATTCATTTACCCAAAGTTTTAAAGCCCGAGTATGGAGGAGGCTTAAAAGAGTTTACGCTTAGAGATCTTCATTGTTTTTCTAAGGTAATATTTATAGCAATATAAATGATTCATATTAAAGTTAATATTATTTTATTTTAAACGACCAGAGTGATAATCCTGATGAGTTTTTATCAACGCTCGAAAGGCAAGAACTCGTCCTTCATTTGTTAGAAGCCGTTCGAGCCACATCCGGTGAAGCAGTTCCATCCCCTCTACGGCTAAGACCGGGGCAAAGCGTCGGTAGGAATTATTTTAACATTTATCTTCATATCGAGTATTAATTTGGTAACGAATTGATGAAAATTAAACTTTCAGTGCCTGTTTGTATAAGCGCCGGTGTGATCGAAAGGGTATTCCCATTACACGATACTGACAAATTGCACATTTTGAGAGAAAAATGGGTTAGAGCAGTATGCTCTCCGCAGCCGTTAGGTTTGTTATCATCAAATATAACTGTGTACTTGCTAATCGTTTAATTTATGTGTTTTATAATTATGTATGTGTATTTCAGATGAAATTTGTTCTTATTTTGGTGTAAAAGTAGCTATGTATTTTGCATGGTTGGGACATTATACTTGTGCATTAACTGTACCTGCAGTCTTAGGATTTTTCTTCTGGGTATACTTAACTTTTATTACTATATATACACGTTTTATTTTTTTAATGGTTTCAATACACGTACGATCAAACTTTCATTATTGATTACATAAGCATTGAGTAGTTATATAACAGATTTTTCTGTGTTAGTTATCTTTCTTTCATAATGAAGTTACATGTTTAAAAGTATTTCTTATTTTATGCATTTAAGACCCACAACAAAACAAAAATATAGTTTATTTACAATGAACATATTTCTTGTTGCTCTAAAATTATAAAAATAATATTAATTCAATAATGTGATAAGCATGTTATCACTTTACCAATCACGAATATATGTTGCAAATACATGGACATGTTGCTGCATATCTCAGATATGAATCCGAAACATTGCATTGACTTTGATATAGTTATTGTTGACTAAACGTTTGCTCTATATACCTTGAAGATGTAAGATATTTTATATTTTATCTTATGGTTTATTGTCCGTGTAGTATATTTTAAAGCACTTAACATCATGCAGCTGAAAATTCAAGCGTTAATATACGACTGAATGAACAATTTTTTTATCTCTCGTAAAATTACTATGACTATATTTGCATTTGATAAAATAGCTCTAAATTCAAGTTTTTTTGTTAAGGATGCAACAGAGTCATGAATGAATTTTTGTATTAGGCAGATATTTTTAACCTTTATTTTTAGTAAATCAAATGTTTTTTTCTATTAAAGGATTTCAGGATCATTGTTATTAATTATACTCTGGCAAACAATATATACATGTGTTTTTAAGCATTTGACAGTTTTTGCTATATATGAGTGCTTGCAGACACATGGCTATGACTTCAAGGCTAGTCTATTTATTTTCGAGTCAGTACACAATAACATTGTACGAGTTATCACCATAAGCTTTTAAATTTCTATCCTGTGATTAATGGGTCAACATTCGCTCTGTACGATTGGTAAAGTGTTAAGGTCAAAGTTACAAATGAATCAAAATTTTGATTTCACTTATATATTTATCAATAATTTTAATGTAGATAAATGTTAATCTGTTATTAAAAAATAAATAAACAATACTATATTAATTAAATGTGAGTTATTTGCTTTCAATCTATAATATATATATATAATCTAGAAAAAATAATGTGGGTTTTTACCGATGGAAATAAAATAAGTAATATTTTTATATAATCCATATTATTTAGAATAGTAATAATTTATAAAATAAATAATTTTATAATTACATCTCAATAATTCTTTCAGATATGCATGAGCAGCTCAAGAGACAGTTGGCGCGATATGGCATATGTTCTTTTTTCAGTTTTTAACGTATTATGGGCATGTGTATATCTTCAAACATGGAAACGGTATTACATAATAAAATATATTCAAATAAGTTAAATGCTAATTAACTTTATTTTCACTATAGATATTCAAGCGAATTAGCATATCGTTGGGGAACTTTAGACCAGAGGGATGAACTTCTCATTGAGCCGCGACCTTTATATCAGGTCTGAATGTGATGGCATAAAAGAGCAAGTCAAAAACTTCCACAGTGCTATAGTTTAATTCTTCGATTCCTGTATTTGCAGGGCGAAATACAGACGAGTTCGGTGACCGGACGTCCCGAACCCATTTATCCCCCATGGAAGAGAAGACTATGGAGACACCTCATTAGTGCACCAGTTATTTTTCTTTGTCTCTTAGGTGTAGCTATCACTTCATATTTAATGCTTACTATTCAAGTAAGTAAATATATGACATATAAAGTGTTAAGGTTTGAATTGTTAATCGCCGTGCATATACAGTGGTCGACCTTTCGCTGTCATGAAGTATCTCAGACAGTTATATATTTACATATCTATATAATTAAAGAAATAAAAAACATATTTGTATAATATTTTTTTATAGAAAATAATACCAATAAATTAAATAGTATGAAATAAACGAACATAACAAAAAATATTTTATATTAATTTTATAAAAAATACTGAGAGCCTTTGAACTGATATAAAAAAAATCTACAAAAGCAGAATAATATATAAAAAATATGTAAAATAAATAACGAAATTTAATAATAGAAAAGTGTTGAAATAAATTATTAAAACATACTAATACAAAAAAATAGTAAAATAAATCAAAGCAATATGGAAAATAAATCACTCCCAGGTGTATACTAACAAATTAAAAATTAACTCACTACTCAAAGGGTTAATAATGATAATATTTGAAAGAATACTAAATTAACTTTTAAAAATAGACGACTCAGGTTACTAAGGTGTAAACATTTTAGAAGAACTTTCTTGAGCTCCCACTATCTTATAATATATTTTAGTTTATTAACACCTACTGTATTGTCATTCATTTTCACATGATTCAACGGCTAAAGCCTCATTTATCTAAATTGGCGAGTATTTACTTTGCTAGTTGAATATCATTTATTCGATTAGTCTATTGATACCGTTGAGTAGTTTTCCTTTAAGAAATCAAATGTGTAAGGATTCAACTTTGAACTGTGCTAAAACTAGCTAGATCAATATCTTATTCATTAGTAATTTTGTATGACAATATAGCAACAGTGACTGATTTGTTAAACCAAAATAGGTGTTTGTTAATTTGTATTGTCAGGATATTAATAATATGAGTTCTACTGTCATGAGATTTTGATTAAATTATTTTTTATTCTGAATTATTGCTTTGATTATTTTTTGTATCTAATTCTTCATATTTTTCTAGACTATTCTTTACATTTTTATCAATTCCGGTTAATTTTCCTGCCCCTTAAATAGTAACCTGATTTTTTGTAGTCAAATGAACAGTATTATAAGTGCTGAAACTTCTTTCAGAAGCAGCAGTTTTTGCTGCCATTGTTTGACTGTTATTCGCTTTTTTACTTAGCATAAATCAATATTAGGTATTTTTCTAACACAGGGCGAATTATTTTTAGACTTATTTAATCATATACGATTTGATAAAAAATTACGTAAGCGTAATCATGTAACGATAGGTCAATAATCAATCGAATCACGTTTTAACACGTGATTCGATTGATTATTGACCTATTAGTTTTAAAAATTATTGTAGGCTTATTTTAATATTGACATGTTGTGAATCTTGACATAATCAATATTTAAAGGTTGCTTATATAGATTTAAAAAATACAAATTCAATCCTTAACGCTTATTATGTACTACTTATATTAAACTAAGCTTAGGTATATTTTAATATGTTTTATTAAAATAGGACTGGTGGGAAGAACGTGTCCGCTCTCGTGCCTTTGTTTCGTGGCTGTCTTGCGCTCCCCGAATCTTATTGGCGATATTGATTGCAATAATGGATCACTGCTATTATCGCATCGCTACTTGGTTAAACGATCAAGGTATTTGTCATAAATAATTTAGTATATAAATAAAAATTAATCAATGTCGATAAAAAAATATAATCTAAATATTAAAATAAATTAAAATTGCTCCTGATTTTTTCATGTTTTATAATAATTTATAAGTGTACATATATATTTTTATTTATTTGACTAATGTAATTATAGTACTTTTTATTACAAATTAGCATCCTTCGATAGCATCACGTCTCGAAAGACATCAAACTATATTTATTATATTTCAACGGGTGAGCTGCAGTAGTAAAAGCATTGAAGGATGCATTATGTCAGTTACGATTTTGTATTGCATAACACATTTTCGGCTTATGATTCTCTCTTCTCTTGCCTGTATTACTATCGAATTTAGATTATACTTGTTATATAAATAGCTTCATTCTTATCTTAGAGCCGCTGAAGAAATTTGGGTTATTATGATTCATAACCACAACTTTCAATTTGATCCGTAAAACATGAAAAAATATTTTGTATCGTCTTTTTTATATAAAATAATTGTTTCTATAGGACTTTAGGATGTGTTAGATATTTAATCTTCTTAGTGAGATTATAGCGATTGGGGTTTTCGTAGTGTTTAATATTATATAAATAATACTGAAAATCGCTTAATACATGTGTCGCTTATTTTTTTTATGAATATGGCTTAAATAGATGACTTTTTTATTTAATGCATTCCTATGATGATGTGGAACTATAACGCAGAAAATTATCGGCTTGATACTAAATATGAAAATCATCTCATTGTGAAAGTTACATTGGTTTGTATACATACACATATTTATATAACTTTATTTACAATTAACTGTACACAACTGTTAATTTAATAACAAATAAGGTTGCAATTGCCTCCACTTTAGTATCGATATTGTTTCACGTGTTGTATAAACTATACATTATAATTTTTGTATTACTTGTATCACAAACCCACTTTTTCCACCGCTTTAAATAATGGTTACTTAATGTATAGTTTTTACGTATAAATAATTTTATAATTAATATTTTAGATTTTTTATGCATGTCGAAATAATGGTAAAATGTATATTAATATACATATTTGTCACACGCACAATTTAAGCTGAGCACTTCTGATTTTTATTATACACATTAGTATAATACAAAGATAGAATTTAATAAAAAATAATAGAAATAACTAAAAAATGTCTTTCAAACTTTTTTTTATTAATTTTCTTTAACTTCATCTTATAATTGAGATAATTCGGGAAGCGAGAGATTCTAGGAATCTTAATCAGTTCAGAAATCTGACTTAATTGTAATATATTTAGGACATGTATATTTACATTCATTTTTTTGTAATTATCATCGATTGTTGGATACATATTTTTTTTTATTATATATTACTACAGAATAATACTTACATGACTTTTTTTACCATAAATACATATAAAAATATGTTTTGCATATAAGCGGAAACTCCATATACTTCCCGATTTGTATCAACCATAGAAAATTTTAATTTTTACAATATAATACGAATTTTAAAGAATTTTATTTTTATGAGTAATGAAAAATTTATTTTTTAGTATTATTTCTTTACTACTTTATCAAGCTTAAGGAAATATATTATTAATTGTTCACATAATAATATTAAGATTTATTTTTTTATATGCCCACTAATGCTTTAATATTTATCAATGAAACATGGAAATTGTTATAAAAATAAATGTAAATAAATTGGAAGCTTATTAATTAACAATTGTACTTGATTATTTCTAAGCGTATATTTGTAAGACTGTTTTACAATATTCACATAAATAAAAGTAAGGAGGCTGAATAAAAACCAAGGTTTGGAAAATCAAGTCTTATACCAAAAATAATATTTTTCAAAGCAGTATATGTTGAGCGTGGGAAACGGAATATTATTTTTTTTATTGGAAACGATTCTTATTTTAAAATCACATGGTGCAAAAAAATACTGCCTCTTATTGAAAATATATTTGATAAATTCACCTTTATTTTTCTAACAATATTCATGTTTTACCCTTGATGTATTTAATATATAAAATATATGTCTTGTTTGTTCAGTTTCAGTTTGTCAATTCGTTCTTGAGTTTATTCTATATTGCGTTTTATTTACAAGATCAAGTAAAGCTCAAAGAGGTATGCTTTTACATGAATTGTTTTAATTGTATAAAATTCAATTTAAATTAAAAATCTATTAAAATATTTTAGCAACTAGCTGCATTATTGATTGCTCGTCAAATATTGGGAAATTTACGCGAATCCGCCTGGCCTTATTTATTAGAACATTTGAAACTAGCGCGGCTTAGTTTAGCTCTTTGGGGAGCGCTGAGCCCAAATCAAGGTTTGCTTATAATTTTATACATATTTATATTTTTATATACATATTTTGTTATATAATAATGTAGAGAAACCTCCGACATCATTTGGTAAAAGAGATTCTGAAGACGGGACACCATCAAAGAGTTTGCCGGTACATCATGAAACTGACGACATTTCTAACGGCAACAAGGACGTATCCGAATATGTTAAAGATTTGCCTGAATCAAAGCAAAGGAACATCAGTCAAGCGGAACTCGAATCGCAACTGTTTAAGGTATTGAAATTATATTCTAAATAATTAATGTAAGGTTTTAATAACATTTTTTCAATATAGTACGAAGGAACTTTTGCCGAACATCTTGAAATGGTGATGCAATTAGGATATGTGGTGCTTTTTTCATCGGCTTTTCCACTAGCGGCACTGTGCGCTTTGGTCAATAATTTGATTGAAGTTCGCGGAGATGCTTTTAAGCTGTGTTTCGTTTCGCAAAGACCGTTTGGTAAGCGAGTTAACAGCATCGGTTCTTGGCAGGTAAGATAATCGAAATGAAAATTCATAGCGTATAAGCAATCCATTAAAAATGTATTTATTTGTAGCATGCCATGGAAGTAATGGTCGGTATTGCTGTATTGGTTAACTGTGCGTTAATTGGACTTTCTGGACAAGTTCATCGAATGTTTCCTGAAGCTACACCTACACAAACCATACTCGTCATAGTTGCCCTCGAGGTATCAACTTGTTATTTTAATATTTTTTTGATAAAAGAACTATTATTTAAACATATTTTTTTAACAGCATGTTATGCTGGTAATGGTAATATTAGTGAGACTAGTCGTGCCTGATTTACCATCGTGGTTGGCTACTGAAATGGCGAAAGTTGAATTCCAACGCAGAGAAGCATCTAGAAGTATGCATACACCGTCTCAGGTAATTATAATTAAATTAAACAGGATGTCTTTCCGAGACTAGTAAAACGCAGTTGATGTTTGATTGAAGGTTATATGGCTATATAGACAATTTATAGAGATTTTGTAGTCGAATCCAGATATTCAATTTTGGTTAAGACAAGGACATTACAAGGCAAGCAACAAACGAATAAAATAATTAGTCCTCGTTAGACATGATCAAAACTAAAGTATGATATGGAAAATATGACAGATTTTGTGATATTTGGTGCAGTAAGATCTTTCTGTAAGAAAAAAAAGTCTCGGAACTATTTATCTAAATAAAAGTTTTTACCTAATAATAATTGATAATGAAAGTATTTTGTTAACAAGCTTTGAGTGCTTCCTTTGTGTTGATTTCGAGACCTTTGTATGATAATAAATAAATTAAAATATGTTTAGATTGATAGTGGAGGAAACTCGAGTGGAACAAGTCAAGAAGATCTGTTAGGCATCGACCAAGCATCAAGAGCGTCAGTCTGCGACGACGTCACAATAACACCAGAAGAGCGACTTTTGATTGGTCGCTTCACCGTCCAACCGACAGAAATCACTCCAAATAAAGACAATAATGCATGCCTCGAAAACGCAGACAAGTTATCGATTGGAGATAATGAAGTATTTGAAACTATAGTATCTCCCAATGAATTGCTATCATCTAGAGCTGGGAGCAGGAGAGTGTCTGAAAAAGAAAGTAATACTCTTTCTAAAATAATTAATATTTTTATAATCTTTTTCATGTATTCATTACTATTTTATGTAAAAGGCGACGGTCGTTCAAGACAAGGCAGCGGCGGTACACCGCCGGCCAGCTCGCCGCGAAGACCGCTCATTCCTGAAATACCACCGTTCAGACCAAGAAACACTCCTTCGCCGACTCACCATTGGCCACAAGTAAAAAATGTAGTCCATTTTTTTAATAATCTTTTTCTAGCTTTAAGTATTTTTACGGTTATTCAAAATTTGGCTCAGCATTTTATATATTATATTTGGAAAATTTTTGCAAATTGTAAATTTAACACATTACAAGCCGCTGATGCACTTGTACGTCATCTGTAATTCTAACGTTAATACCATTTAATGCCAATCAATTAGTTTCATTTAATATCAGGAAAGTTGATTTCGAAAATATATGTAATATTTTAAGGGATTATTTATTTTAATTTGTTTAATATTCAAATGTTTTTTACATCTGAATGAATACTATTCTCTAGTCGTTGTAAAACTATCATCAATAATATAATTGATTGAATTTAAAAAAAAAATATTTCATTTTAAATGCATATTTTATTTACTTGTTATGCATACATCACATAAAAACCTTACTTTAAAGCAATTATTTCAAGAATTCATTAATTTTCAGCGGCATGTATAGTGTTAGTTTGCAATATAAATTTTAAGATTGCTAAAGTATTGAATTTTATACTTATGTTCGTATATATAATATACTTTATATTTATTAAAATTGTGTTATCAGATATTTATCTTTTTTTTTAATTGTGAAATTTTGGCTTTATTGCATATTTTGCAATCGACATTATGATTATAGAATCATTCAATTTTAAAATAAGTTTCATAATATGCCTAAATATTCACGCTTATTGCCATTTTAATATTTCTATTATTTTTCATATGAATATACGTTCATATGAATTTATCTTATGATGCAGATAATTAAGTAAATATTTTTGTAATAAATTGTATAATATATGGCATACTAAAAAAATTTGGCTGATTATATTTACATTTCTTCAGTAAATAATAGAAAATATTTTTCTTATTTATAAATGAGGGTCAAGTATCAAAAATCACAAATACTTCCATTAATTGAAAATACAATACCCATTGTACAAAATTGAAATAGATACTCGAAAGAATACTGTGAGTTTTGATACCCCTCAGTATTTCATAATAAACAATAAATTATTATTAAATAAAAGTATGTACACCAAAAATGAAATAATAGCTTAATAATTATTTAATTTTCAGGATTTATTAAAAATAATTAAGATTGTAAAATAAATATAAGTTTAATCAGGATAGGTTATAAATTGATTAAAATAACTTAAACAGTTAATGACACTGCAGTCGTTTATTTTTTACTATGATATAAATTTCAATTAATTTAATTATTCGATATAAAAGTCAAACACTATGTTTCTAGTTATATATATATATGTATGTATTTAAAGGTGTATACATTTTTGTGCTATATATTTTACTTAAACTCTTTGTTATGCGATATTATTTTATTTATATGTTAACAATTATAAGCACGTTCAAAGAGTTTAAATAAAAGTTTTTTCTAATTTTCTTATAATGATATGCACGTTTTAATTATTTTTATATTATATAATACACATTTTTTATAACAAGCAATCAAACAATACAAGCGATACACCTGCACCTGCACGAAGTCCCTTAGTACCTGAAATTCCTCCATTTCGTCCACGTAAGACTCCATCCCCGACACGTCATTGGCCTCACGTGAGTAATAAATTCTTTGTAATACTATTTATATCATATTGTATAATAAAATCAATCAGTATGGAAAGGTAATTTATTTATATTATTATATAATACATTAATAAAAATATCACTTCGGTTCCTAAGCTTTCTAATTTTGCATTAAATTGTTTATTATCCGGCAAAGAGAAGCTTAAGATTCAGATGTCCCGCCAAAATTTTCATGGCATGATCACTCTTACACTCTTACCTTGATAATATTTTTAGGTGACATGATTACAAGAGTTAAATAATAACAAAAAGCCCTTTCTTTATGATTTATTTATTGTACTTATTTGAAGGATATACATATATTACAATATAAAATAGAAACACTAAAATATAAATCATTTTTAGGAAGCCGAGCATCCTGGTGTGCATTTAACTGTAGGCCCAGGCGGAGCCGAGTGGTCACACCGGCCTATGAGAACTGCAGCATTGGCTGCACGAGAACCTCTGCATCGTTCAACGCATTGCATTCCACCGGCCGGACCCGCATTAAAATTGGAACGAAAGGTAACATAATTAATGTTAAAAAAAAATAAAAAAATACTTATGAGTATGACTTTAATTACAGGAGATTACCAACATTAGTAGTGGTTCCGACCCAGAATTATTAGGAACTAGGGGTGTGACGGCTACAACTAGCACAGTCACAACGAGCCAGCAAGCAACTACCCCTCAAACATCGGAACCCGCTCCAATAGTACCTAGTGATAGTGAAGAAAAGCCAAAAGGTTAGGCTTTATTTATGTATGTATAGATAAAAAAATTGAATCAATGATATTAAACTAAAAATCATTTGCAGCTAAAAAATTAAGTCCAGCAACAGCAGCTTTAGTGAAACGCGCAAGATCTGTAGCAGTATTTTCACTTAGATTGAGAAAGGCTCGAGAGGCTGCAGCAGCGAAGGGTGCAGCTCAGCAAGAAGCAGCGGCACAAATTAAGGTCCGACTTGTGATATTTTTTGTTGATTATATCTAGGTTTTATATTGACCTTATGGCAGCTGATTAAAAAGTTCTGCGTCGTGTATAGTATTATAAAAGACAAGCTTTAAAAAAATATTTTATTAGGTTATTATTAATTTATAGTCACAACAGTTAAAATATGGATACAATTTGAAATGGAAATTATAATATTGATATGTGTTGTCTTCAGTTGCCAAAGTGCTGCTTCAAAGTGAAAGTGGCTATATTTCTTGGACTTGTCTCGGTCGATTTAACAAAAGCTCCAGTTAAATGGGAGTTTAAACTATTGTGTATTTTAAGTCAGAAATGAAGCGGTAACCTGAGTGACCCAAGTCCTACGGAATCATCCTTTTTTTATACGATCAAGGAAAGGGGAGGAGACTAATGTCCCTAATATTCCTCAATTCTTAGATCAATTGTAATGATTGAGGGCAGATTAAGCTTTATTTAATTTAGTAAATATCTTATTAGATTTGGTGTATTTGTATTTAGTCATGTTCTTGCAATCATCTTTCGTTCTTGTGAAAGGTCGAAACCCGCTTTGATTATTAGTAAATTCGAAGAACACAAATCCATTAGTTTTAAGGGACCTTGTACAGCTAATTGCAACGATTATGGATTATGAATATATTCAGAATATATTGTCTTGACATCAAGTGACGTCAAGACTTAGACATTTTACTATTTTGATTATTACAATATATAAATAAGGATTTGTATAAACTAATCTCAAAGATTAATTTGTTAGATCAATGCCTTTTTCCATTCTTCGAGTGATAGTTTGTGTTTTTGGGCTCATTTCAGTTTTCTCTTTTAATTTTTTTTCCAAAAGCTGCGATTTAAGTAGAATTTTGCAATCTTCGAGTTTCAACTCTTTCTGCGTACTATTTCTGCGTATTGCATAATCTTCACGTACACCTCCCATTTTTCCGAATAAAATTGACAACAAATTTATGTCCTTATGAATAATTAATTACAGCACGACTCGAAGCACAAATTTTGTACTGTCACTTTTTTAATAAAAAATCATAATATTATTAAATTAGCACAACATTAAATTTTAAATTAATGCAAATTAAAATAAATCAAAGCAAATGTGTTGAAAAACGAAGTCAAAATCGACTATATTAACCTTTTATAAAATGTCGCATATAAATTTACATAGGAATTGAGGTACCTCGTATTTTTTGCATTCCAAATTAATGCAAATTGTATCTATATATACATATGATTCAGAAAACTTTTTATTTAATTTAATTTCTTGTGACTATCAGTTTTTGTGATTTGTTTTATTTATGTTTTAAATATTTATTTATTTTCAGGCATTACCAGCTCCGATCTATGGCGGCGAATTATCCCTAATACCTATTGAAAAGTTAATTCAAGTAGATGATGTAAGACCTAGACTTAATCCGTAGATAAGATTTGACAAAAAATTATAAAACCAAGCAAATGCCGTCTGTGGTTTAGGCGTTACTATCGTTTCTGTTATGTTTGTATTGCATTTTGGCATTCTTGATAAGAAATGCTATATAACATGGTACAATAATTGTTGTTTGTGCAAAATTATGGTAAAAAACGTAAACATTTATTATATTTTTGGAATTGTTATATTGTATATTTTATAAATTGCCTTTTAATAATCCTTACAATGCGAGATTCGATGTTATAATACTTAGTTTTTTTTACAGTCAAATATGTTTTATGCATTTCGTTGATGTATTGAGTATTCATGCTTTATTGTACATGACTACATTGTAAAAGAGACTCAGTTACGCTTTATTAGATTATAGGATTGCATTGTGTTCAAAATTTGCTGTGCGGAACTGCATGTCAATTTTGAATTAAAGATAATATTAATTGTTGTTCTACGTATAATCCATTATTTCTCATAGCTACGTATAACATACACTACAAACTATTGTATAACATAAAAAACATAGTTGCTTAACGTAACCTTACCATCCTTTAAAAAATGGTGCAAATATTCAAAGTTGATTAAATGGATAGTTTTTCACGTAAAACAAACTAGATTTAATATGTTTCTACAAAATATTAACCACAAAAATTAACAAATACAGTATTAGTATAATATAACCGTGTCTAAATAACTAAATTTCTTTTAACGACTTAGTATAGGATTAGATTATACACTTTTATTGTTATAGTCAGTATTATGTTTCAATGTTGAAAGGAGTTAATATTTTTATTTTGATAAAAAAAATATATAAACGATCAAAAATTGATAAATTGAAAGTAGTTCTACTTATGCATTATATAATAAAAATATACTCTGAGAATCTGTAAAGTGAAATGCTTTTGAAGCAGCAAAATTGATGTGACTACTATTGAAGTCGTGCTTTTGAATCACTACATTCTTGAGAATGCCACTAATACATCACATTTGACTAAAAATAATCAGATAAGCATATATGTGTATAAATAGAACGGCAATCAAAAGAAAGCCCTCATAAAAATTCTCACAAGGAATAAATGCTTTTTTTGTGTAGGCAATTTTCTGTGTAGATATTTTCCACCTAACCAAAGTGTATTTCATTACCGTTAATTTACTATAAATGTTCTAGAATATGTAAATTTCCCTGTAGATTTCTCCAAATATATTTATACCCAATTTTGGCTCTGTATTAGTTATGTACATACATGTGCTATCCGGTTATTTATTAGTTACACCTCTTACATTGATGTGCTTTCTTTTATAATTTCTAGAGAATTGAATTTTCTTTTTTACATAAATAGAACATAAATTTCCTCTTCTTGTGTCCGTCTTATAAATCTAAATATCAATTGCGCAAGTGGTAACATAGTTTATTTAGTAACCTTGTAAATATGATATTTAATCTACTCTATTCAATTGAAATCTTACAATTTAATTTACACCAGTCCCTAAATGTGTTTTGTTGCTTATTTTGTATCCTAGAATCTCTGTTTGCAATTTACAACTAAACATTCTACTATATTGTGTACGATACAGTTGGAAAACTGATAAATTATATGAAATCTTTTGATATGTGATTTATTTATGTGGCCTTAAGAGAAATTTGTAATAGGCAATAAAAAAACGAATAAGGGAAGCGTTGAAGTGGTATAATTTAATTTTGAAATTGACATGGAGTCGCTGAGGGCTCGCTTTCAAGGGCGTGTTCAATAAACAGAAAGTGATAGTTAAAATATCTAGACTTATTGTTGACAGTACCTAGATAAAATGTACCTAATATATATTATTGTAATCCACCGACATTAGTTTGCTAGTATTATTGTTTACGGTAGAATATATTGATATTAACTTACAGAAAAGAAAAATAGTATTAATCGTGCTCTAAGTAATTAAGTGCTGCTTGAAGTTAGGTGCTAGATATGAACATTAAGTTTATCTTCTCTGTTGTTATGTAGATATAATGTGTTTTTTAAAGTTATTATTTTATATAGCAAGTAATATATGTTTGTAAGCATTTACCGTCGTCGACCTGAAGAATATTTTTCGTATTCGTTACATATATTTGTAAGTGGTAATAAAGCAACAAATGCCAATCTCACAGCAAAGTTAACGTGCAACTCATCAAAGTACATGCCGTCCCGTTATTTTGTTTGCATACACTAAGCTATTTTTAGATATATCCATATTTATTGAAGCATTACAACTGATGTGACGACTGATATAATTGGCCTATGAGAAATTTATGCAAAAAAAGAGACAGTATCGAATACAAAATTTTTCATTTGCATTTTTCCATTTCAATGAAAAACGATGCTTTGTTGCAACGTGTTTAAATTTGTAAGTGTAATTTGGAATCAATTATAGCGTATGATCAAATAGTTACAAAAATATGGTTACTTTATATTAAAAAATGATAATGTTATCTTTTTTCCATTTAGATTTAATCATATTCATATTGAAAATTAAATTTAGATATTAAAATTGATACTAATACATTTTAGTTTACCCTTAATCCAATTGATACTCAACGTTGATTTTGAATATACTCTTACATATTAAAAATTTATATCTATTACGATTATTAAGATTTTTTAGTTAAGACC
Organism: Plectrocnemia conspersa; assembly: GCF_051122295.1. Lineage (NCBI taxonomy): Eukaryota > Metazoa > Arthropoda > Insecta > Trichoptera > Polycentropodidae > Plectrocnemia > Plectrocnemia conspersa. The sequence continues at coordinate 9,862,980 of NW_028277171.1, forward strand.
GCCATAAAGACTGTTATAGTAGTCTTACAATTAGAATGCTCATTTTATCTATCTGGCAGTATAAGACAATTTTCAGTGTTTATTTATATAAATAAAGAGGTTCTAAAATCATAATTATATAATGAAAACAAGTTTTTGATACAATGTTTTCGAATCGATGAATTATAAATTTCGGTGAGATTGTTAATATGCATTTTCAATGGCCAAAATTAATGTTCAAAACATACTTTGAAATGTCCTTAAAAGAATTTCTTATATATACATATATACTAACAAATCTAAATGTTTATAGAATCACAAGTACATTATATTGTCTTCCTTTAAATTTTTTATACTTACACATTTTTTTATAGACATCATCCTTTACCACATTATACCCACACTAAAAATACATATCTTTGATGGATCAAAAGCATTTTCAATGTTTTACTTATGTATACTACACGTGTTAAACTCGGTGGAAATCTCATGGAAGTATAAAATAACAGGATGTGTTTTACTGGTTATGTTTTGGCTTTTGTAATTGTTAATTAATTAAGGTAAATAATTGCACAAGTTGTCGAGGCGAGGATATTGTTATCTGCCTTCATGCAAATTTGATAATAAATATTTTCTTTGTATAGGACATTTGATAAAAGGAACTTAAAATGAAAAATGTTATCGCTTTTTGAATAATAAATGGATTTCATACATACAAGACTTTTATTTACATACATTCATACTATAATATGTAATATGCCATTAACAATTTTATGAAAGACTTGCTCTTAACATCGGTAGTAAAAAAACTTCGAGGCAAGCCATTCTTAGATCTTTAATGTGCCACAAAATATTATTTTTGGTTAAATTCGACTTTTCGAAAAATGGTTATTCAAAGAAAACCCGCTTCCATTATAAAAAGTGTCTCCATATGTAAATCTAAAGCGTCACCTTTTTATACTACAATTAAGTGGTAGTGGGAGTTAAAAATTAACGATAGTATAATGTGTGTAACACTTTTGTTAAAAATTAATGAGAGTATAATGTGTGTACCATTATTACGTGTCTAAAGCGTCACCTTTTTATACTACAATTAAGTGGTAGTGGGAGTTAAAAATTAACGATAGTATAATGTGTGTAACACTTTTGTTAAAAATTAATGAGAGTATAATGTGTGTACCATTATTGCGTGTCACCCTGTTCCTTACTCAATCCAGTGGTTGGCAGATTGTCTAGACGGCCGCAAACCTGAACGACAATTTTTTAGAAATGATTTAACATTGGGTTCAGAATTAAATTATTCTAAAATTTTCACATTTATACACATTGTATTATTATATAAAGGTGGGCCAGAAATATATGCGGTTTTCACAATTCTAACCAGTACACAACAATGTTTCATGACTTTTTCTTCCCGGAATTTGAAGCCTACAATAACATGACATCGTTTCAACAATGATGGCGCAACATGGCACACGTCTAACGTATCTTTGCCTGTTGTAAATAAAATGTTTGCAGGAGAACTCATTTTGCGTCGAGGTGATATTCCATGGCCTCCCAGGAGACCTGACATGATTCCTCCCGACTTTTTTCTCTGGGGATACTTAAAGAGTCAGATAAAGAAAATATCCGAGAACAAATGATTGCTATTTCACGCGTAATGTACCAACCAGTTCGCAGAACTGAGGTCCAGATTTAAATAATGTTAGCAACGCGATGGTGCATACCTGGATAATATTATTTTAAAGATATGATTTTCCTGAATGTTTACTTCAATACGAAGTGGAAAAATCGATAAGACTTATAGTTTTTAAAAATAAATTATTCCAAGCCCCTCATCTTTTAGACCGACCCTATATTATTGTATAATCAGTAACATATTTGAAGGACAGAGTTAATATTTTTAATGTCACTATATTTCTTGACATTTAACGCACGAAACCACAAACTTGGCACCAGGGCCGGCCTAAAAATGTTCATCGACCCGAGCTTTAAAAAACTAAGATTATTTGGGAAATTTTTATTTGAGGAAGACAAATTTCAGAAAGAGCTAAAAACAGGTCGTCATGGAAAAATTGTTTTAAAATCATCTCGGAGTTTTAGTTTGAAAATGATAAATTGCTGTGGGAGCTAAAAACAGGTTCTGGCGACGAGTGACAATTAGACACAGATTGAGCCAGTGTATTAGTACTTTATTGAAGATATGTGGCTTACATGTTTAATATAAAAATGAGTGGATGGTGCACAAGGTTGCACCAGCGTTGCGAGCCTACCAAAGTTCGCCAAGAGAACATGCCTACGTCACGTCAGTGTTACCAGTCAAGTTTTGGTCCCAATAAAACTTATATATAAATACATTAGTGGGGTCCCACACATTTATTCAGAAAATTTTGTTCCAATACGATCTCCATATTTTTTTAAAAATATATCGATATAATGATAAATAAAATCAAATGGCGCTCATTTGGAGTAATTGGGAGACCGCCCGCCTCTCGGACCAGCCCCAACACATCCGGATCCGAAACAAATTTTCATATTGGGTGATCCAATTCGAGTTTTTTTATGTTGGTAGCACCGTAAATCAGACAGCTGTTAGTAATCACTCGTGTTCAAAGTGACAAGATTGAAACAAGGACGTCGATTAGGGGAAGGCAGGGGGGCCATTGGCATTAGAATTTTAGTGAAATTGAAGTATTAAAAAACAAACGACCGCTGACTGCCCAACTTTTTGTTACTCTACTTGAAAAAGCTGAAACGGCGTCCCTGATTCTTAAACAGTAATTATCGGGTTATTTCTCACATAAAATCTGGAAAAAACAATCTCGAATTTACCCCAAAAATATTTTTTCAGATGGCCTGATTTTAATGCTTTTGACGTATATTATAAGCAGGGGCGTCATTTGAAGAGAGGGGGGGATAGGTAGAATAACTTGGAAGACATGTTTCTAAAAAAAAAACTTGCCATACATCGTAGGACGTTTTGCGTGAAAAGCTCCCAGATCGCATTATTTTAAGTTTTGGTGACGCCAAGATCATGCAATTTAATACCGTTGGATTTTTTGTGGAGTTATGCTAAGAGTCATGTCCATGCCGACAAACCCGAAACGTTGGAGCATCTAAAAACAAACATCCGCCAAGGTATAATCGAGATGTATGAAAAAGTCATCGAAAGGATCGGCTGCTGCAAAAGGTCCAGAGACGGCAATTTAATTGATATTATTTTTCGTAATTAATTAAATACACCAAATGTTCAATTAATAAAAAAAATCCTAAAATTTGTAGGTTTTTTTTAAAAAAAAATCGTAAATTTAAGTTGGATAACCCTTATTAGCAAAATTGTTCAGACTATAATTTAAAATAAATATTCCTAATTTTCAAAATTATCTAAGAAAACTTATTATTCAACAACTAAAAATATAATAGTCACAGCCAGCAATTTAAAAGTCAATAAATTTATTAACTGCAGTGTATTGCGTAAAACACAATATTAAAAAAAAATCTTTTAAAAATAGTAACCATTATGTAACTAGGTAACAAACTTATGTCTCCCTCACATTATAGGTTAACTTCGATTGACAGTTCCATTTCATTTTTTGGTGGTTAAACGACAGAAAATAGGTATTTATGTTGAATTTTCAAATAATAAATATGATTTAAACCGTAAAAATTAAATAAGTTATATTTTTAATCATTTATTTACCTACAATAATTCACCATACAATTCTAACCAATAAAATAATCCCATCTTGTTGATAATTTACAATTGTTATCTTCAGAATCATGAACAAGCTACCGGTTTGCGTAGGCCACGGTAAATCTCTGAGTCGTGCTATCAAACACATCAGAATGGTCCAGAAGGGCTGCACGAATCGTCCCTTTTTTCACATCGTAGTCACTGAAGTGAGATATAAGCTAGTCGTCTAATAAATTGTGTGAGCTATTATTTATTTTATTATTTGTGTTTTAGAGATTTCGGTATCACCTCGAGCAGCCCATCGAGCAACTGGGAACGTACGACCCGATGTCGAATATGTTCAATGAGAAGCTGGTTTCTATGAATATGGAACGAATCAGACATTGGCTCGGACGCGGTGCATTGTTGACTGAACCTGTTGCGAAATTGATGGGTATATATTCATTTTATACATTTCATACCATCTATCTACAAACATCACAAATATTTATTAAAAATCATTTTTGTTATTCTTAACACAAAAATATTTAGTTTCAAAATATTTTTGTGTTAAGAATAACAAAAATGATTTTTAATAAATATTTGTATTAAAAAAGACGTAAAGTTACATACAATTGCTTTATTAAATGATACAAATATCACATGCACTATATGATGCATTCACTCAGCGTTTTTTTTATTAGAAATATTTTCACTAAATTGAATTATATCATTATCAATAATTAAAATTAAGTATAAAGTAATATTGAGAAAAAAAGATTATATCAATTCAATATATTATATAACTCCTTACACATTTTAATTATGATTGAGAAATTTAAAATCAATGTTAAATTTTTAAGCAGAATGTTGCCTTTTTATTTTAATCTCATTAGATTTTAAATATTTGATCTTATATCGTGAATTCAAGATGTTTTTTCGATTAATTAATTCGATAAAAGCTTGTAAATTTAATTTTATTTCTTTGGCTGTCTTTTATATCATTTTGTTATTTTAACATTGCAATTAGTAAATGACCATCAGCATATGAATTTAATTTAGCTTAAGAATTTAATAAAAACATTTTATTTTTGTTTTACATTACTTGACTCTTGGGTTGATATCTATTTGCTTTTATACCTGTAACTTTTGCTTTTGACAACATTTTCTTGAACGAAAATGTTATTACATATCGCCACTTCAAGGGTTTGTCACTCAACTTATAGCACTGATATCAGCAATTCACGTAGCGCCACCCAAATTAGCAGAAATCTGATTGTGATCGAATTTTCGATGTATCAATTCAACGAGTTTCTTTTGCTATATCAACTCCATAGCAGTCACTTTATAAGACTATCTCATATTAGCAGATTTATATTTAACGGAGTATGGCTATGTCTAAAGCAATACAAAAAAATGGCAATTATCTATTGCTAAATTTTTTGATTATTATATTCGATGTATTGTGTGAATATTTATTATTTTTTTCTTCTATCAAAAACAAAATTAGTAATAATATTAATTTATTAGGTTTAGCTGGTTATTATCCAATTCATCCAAAGACCTATATGAAGGCCTGGCGCACTAGAAGAGCAGAAGAAGCTGCTGCTGAAAAGGTAATAGAAGCAGAAAATGCAACGTCGTAAATATTTATAGTTTAGTTTAGTTGAGATTTAAATATGTTAAGTTTATTATAAAATAAAATCATCATCTCAGTGTGGTCTAAAAAACAAAAACACAATCGACTTTTATTATAATTTTATTAAATCAACATTAAGAAAATCCAAAGCGTATAAATGTAAAATAAACGGAAGGATAAGTGAATATATACTAAATAAAATGATTATAATATGTAATACACATAATTATATACATGTTAATCACCCCCTATCACGAAAAACGTCAATGATGAGATCGTACGTATACATATAAGATTTTAATCAGCATATAGTACACTTAAGATTAAAGAAAAATACACAAAACTAAAAAAAACATAGTAATACAAATCATTATTCCCCATAGTCCTATTTTATAATTCAATACATATGTGCGATAAAATTTAAAAATAAATGATTTGAAAATATCATGTATGTATAGTAAATAGCGTGAGAGAATAAATTTGCAGTATTCCTATAAATGTACAACAATTATTAAACAAATCATTGTCTTTATATAACTTTAGCAAATATAATATGTATAAAAATGATTCATGGAATCAAAAGATGGCAAGTGTGGTGATGATATATTTATGAATATTAAAAGCTATTCGGGCGGTATAAAACAAGACTATATACTATGTTTTTTATACATCATATTATTCATGTAATGCTGAATTTCATATGCAAAAATATTTTCATAATTTTTGGCATTGGTGAGGTGTGATATATACGACATCCAGATTATAAAGTTGATTGCGTTCAAGCGTGCTAAGATGACTTACTCTTGCTGAACAGGGACTTAGCTGAAAATAAAAAAAGTCATTATTATCTACAATATAAATGAAACAGTGTTACTGTGTAATGTGTATCGACTAGGCATAATTAATGGCCTTACATATTTTTACACTTATATAATAAATATACATACATTATTAATTGTACGAGTTATTTGATTTTGTGTGTGAAGTCTGATATTTTTTCATCAAGTTTTTTTTCAGCACCTTTTAAAAGGTTCTTAATGTCATCCAGAGGAGCTAAAATGTAACAAAAACCATATAGCATATTTCACCATTTTATTAAAATGTTAAAATACGACTAATGAAGAGTAATAGCTAATTGGCCAGTATATCATTTATTTATGTATCAGTTCAGTTTCAGAAATTACAATCCCGACATTTTCATTAATCTATTAAAACCCATGAATTTTGTATTCAAATAAATTAAGACATGAGGACAATGTTTTTATTACATCTTATTTCACCGAAAAAATATGATAATAATTATGGGATCTTTTACGGTACCCCAAGGGATATCATCAGGTGTAAATTAAATTTTTAAAGACTAGATGAAATAACTTTTAATAACAAGGCCCTCTTAAAAAATGATTTGTAGAACATCCAAGAGATAATTACCAGAGAGCCATGGTGGTCACAATATACCTTTGTGTAAAAGGTAAATCAATACGGGTAGCCAACACATTCAGGATTATGTTTTTGCGTAATTCATATAACTAAAATGAAGACGTTGAACCACATGATTGGTCCGGTGGTTTACAAAGTTGAGTATATACTGAGCTAAAATGGGAGATCAAAATCAATCTACAAGTTCGAAGACAGATCTATAACGGGAACAAGATCATCAAATCGTCCCTTAGAATCAAGGTGATACCGCTGGCATCGAATCGCATACCTCAGCGCTAGTTCTTAACTTAACTGAGCAGTCATTGTGAAAAGAAAAGATAGCAAACGAAATTATAAAAATATAATGAAATTTTCAGTTAGCAAGTTCTTGTTTTGAAGCTTTATTATGAGTGTAAGTACCACCAATACAATGTAGACTATCAGCAGTGAAGTAAAGGTTCAACCTTTAAACCTTAACTTTGTTGGTGTCATCTTTAGACTATTGAATTTTGATTATCAACGCTCCTAAAAGTCAAGGACACAACCCTCTTATATTCTGAAACACCTTTTTGATAACTAAATTACATACATGATAACTGGCCATTGTTTTGCAGAGAAGTGATTAATACGGCAATGTGCGATTTGGTTGCAATTTAAGTATAAAATAATAGTTTTGCTTTCTGTGAGTGAATAGTGCTATAATAGTTTTAACAGTGCTGTCCACATGGTAAATATAAGCGTTTTTATTTAATAATAAAATAAATAAATCATACATATAATAATTTATACTTTGATATTAAATATTTCATCAAAACAAACATTTGTAAGATATTATTATAATAAAAATAGACAAATATAAAACAAAAACGAATAAATTAAATAATTCGTTTTAGTGACTCAGTCCGTCTCAATTGTTGATTTTAATCGAGTATCTGTAAGCCGATAAGGCATATCGACAGTTGTATAAATTGGACAGCATTGATATATAACACTTGATTAGTTAAGTTTTTTTAATTATTAGTTAGATTAATTGAAAAATAAGTTAATAGAAAAAGCAAAAGTAAATTAGATGAACTTTGTCATGCATTTATTGTGCCATGGCTTTTGTTACAATCAAATGGCACACATACACAAAGCATTCATGTTATTATTTTATTTTAAATTATCAGTTAATCACAAGTAAATCAACATATATGACATATCTTTCAAAACTATCAGCGATGAAAGATCTTATTTACCTGATTCGGCTAATTCGTCTACTTTGCTATGATGCTTCAGATAATAAGGCCTTATTAGTTTATGGTAAATAAACAATGAGCCGTTGTTTTCAGTCGGCATGAAGCACCACATTTGGAAGATGCACTGAAATCACAAAGTGTAATTAGAAAACATTATTGATAAGCAAAAATATAAATGTAATATAATACCTTAGCGAGCCAATAGAACGGGAACCAGCTGACCAAGAGGTCCGAGAAGAATTCGACTATGGAGAAAACGGCATAAACGACCCAATACGTTAGCCATTTGGTGTCGTCGTTCTTGGAGGGCGATTCAATCGCTCTAATCGAAATGTAAGCAGGATATGCAAAACCGATGGTGTTGCATAGAAGCTCGGCGCCATTTCCGAATATTAGATATAAAGCGATTATGGCTATTCCTCCTGTGGACAAAGATATGAATATACATTAAAAGATATAATAAAAAAGTTGACACACTATTTTATCTAGTGTTTATAATCACCTGAGTAAATTATAAACACTAGATAAACAATCGTGACTCACATTCCTTCTGCTATTCTAAGATGGAGCAAGTTCTTTAATTAGATTATATCATTTTTATTAATTAATTAAGATATATATTTTTAAAATAAGGCGTTTTATAAAGGGATTACAACTAGCGTTTCATAAGGATTTCGTTATAGATAATAAAAAAGAATTGTTTAATTTATTAAAATTAAAAGATTAAAAGGGTATTAACCTTTTAGTTGCTAAACAACGATATACATATATACCGGTAAATAAATTTGGGAAATTTTTACTGCATAAGTGTTAAGGTTAAGAATTAAATTGAATCTGATTACCATAGGAGCAAAATTGGCATTTATTGTTTATATAATATATAAATGATATTACCCAAATAATAAATACATAAATGCAAAGGGCACAATTTTATAAATGAACAACTGGTATGATTGAATTAGTTAGTAATATTAATTATTTTAAAACGTAATAAATATACTAAGGTGAGATGGTTTTTAACATATTGTTTGCGGGTATAACTGTATGCCATATCTCGCCTGGAGCGGGCGAAAAATCACCGCGAGGTCCTGTGCAAAAAATCTACTAAAGTATCTTATATATAATTGTTTCTAATATAATTTATTAAAATTTTAAATTCTAAACTCACAATTGAAGAACCATTTATATAGTCGAGTAAAAGTAACACAATGCAAGGGTGATAAAAAAAAATCCCTTCTGCCAACCCAACTCAATGATGTATCCCTATCCAGGTATAAAAAAAAGGTTTGAACAGAGTTGCAGTACAAAAGCAGCCCATTAAAATTCTGGCATAAATACAGATCCCTTTCAATGTTTTTAAATCATTATTTGACAAAAAAAATGTATAAATGAAACTAAATTGATTTATTGCAATGAATCGTACATAAGAAAAAATATAAAAGTATTTGTGTAGTGTGAAGTGTGATCTAATGGAGAGCAATGAAATCAGTAATAAGAATAGCCCTTATAAATACGTTACTCGACTTCCACCACTAAAAAACGTAATTTTACGCGTTCCGCAAACAATGCGTTAACATAATTAAATAACTAATTGCCTTAAGAAAATTTAAATTACTAATAATTTCCTTTAGTATATAATTTAAAGTATTTTTAGTTATTGTAAAATAAATATACCATCACATTAACTGACCGTATATATTGAGAAACACGTTTTCAAGTGAATTTATTCAATTAAAAAATAACACTACGTCGTTACGTGCAGTTACACACAACCGATCAAGGTCAAACGAGTTATTGTAGGTTATATGCGAGTTATTTAATTACAAATGAAAAAACTACTATATATATATATGTGTGTGTGATACATGTAAATAATAAAAAATAAATAATTAATAAGGTGAAAAATGATAAACCATAGCATGATTGTTGAGCAATATAATCAGCAGGTAAGTCACTGGGTATTATTGATAAGAAAAACGAGTGTCGAGTCAAGTGGACCATAATGCTTAGTAACAAGAAATAAGCAATAAATTTTCTGTGGCACAGAGATATAACACTTTATTGATGTCTTATTGGAAATATTTACCATGTGAAAGTAAAAATTAATCATTTGATATTTATTCTGACAATTCATTGTCGGAATAAATATCAAAGGTTAGAATAACATATAGGAAGATCATGTTAAATTCATATTTATTATATAAATGTTAAAAAAATATTTTAACATTTATATAATAAATATGAATTTATTTTAGAAATATTTTATAGAATATTTCGCTCATACCAAAACTGTTGGTCAGTACCAAACATTGAATACTAATTAATTGTATGTAGGATGCAAGTGTTGACATCTGACAATGTTACAAGTCCAACCAAACAAGCTGGCCCTAAAACACATTGATAATGCTCACCATCTGTTATAGATCATATAATATAAATACTGACTGAAAAAATATTTATTTTGGCCGCTTATATTCTGACCTGAAAAATACGAGCAAAAAAAAGGTCGACATATGGTGGTGAGATTTAAGTAAGAAAAAAGGGACTTGAAATGTTTATTACTTATATATAATATTATATTAATAATTTTAGTAGATATGATATTAGTGACATCTTTAGCTAAAGGGATAAATAAATACATTAGTTTAACGAAATTATGAAATTTAATTAATATTTAATAAAGTGAATTAAAATGGTTCGATTTCCATAGTTTTCAATAGAGAAAGCAAAAATTATAATTTTTTTGAAATCAGATCTTTAATACATTATATAATTTTATTTCGCACAGAATACAACATGAGTCACTTTTGAAAAAAATATAATTTATGGCAAGTAGTTGACTCATGGATTGAAATGAGAGGATGTTAGCTTATGTATAAAACCGATGGATGATATTGTGGGCTTCCCGAATCCTTGTATAAGCTAATGAGGGGAGCGACACCAGGTACTTGTTTATAATGTCGGCGCCAATTATATAAATTGGCAACAAGGTTTACCTTGCATAAATGATTTAAAAATTCTGACAATGCTCGCTTATTCTTTAGTGTTTAAAATAATAATTTAATTGTGTTGCAACTAAAGTTTAGCCGCTAATGAAATTTCCTCTTAATTTGATAGATCTACCACACCAGAAAACACCAGATACATGGTATGTAAAATAACTATTTTCAAATATTAACAAATATAATTTGATTTTTTTGTCACTGAATCTTCCTCACATTTCGAATCCCATTAATATATTCGGCTAACGGCGCCAAAAATTGCTCATCCATGAATGAAAAATGAGTCCCCCTCCACTAAAACAGCAAAAAAAAAATGCCACGGCCGCCATTATACAATACAACTAGAAATATATTACAAAGATATACTGAAAAAGAAATAATCGATCACAATCAGTCGCCGGGTGTTCTATTTTTAACGCGAGATCGCGACTTATATATAAGCGTTCGGACGGCCCGGGCCGACGGGGCGAAGGCGCCGGTAAGGAAAGGGACGGGAGGTTGGGGGGGTAACGATCGGCGGCCGGGGGTGAAGGTTGCACGTACCCAGAGCGAGGTTCCTCCGGGGAACCTTCGTGAGGGCTTCCAGCTTGGCGAGCTGCTCCACGCCCGGCTTCTTGGGGTCGTTGAGGAAGGCGTCGAGCGCCCCCAGATACTTGCCAGCCAGAGCTTCGACGACAGCCGCCATTTTAGTGACAAGCGACGCTCACTGCCAACTGACCGCCCGCCGGTTAATGTGCGAGTGCTGCCATATGAACAGCGCTGCTACGACATACTTTTTATTTTATTTTATTTTATTATTTAACCTATAAATGCAAAATTTACTCACAAAGTGCTCTCAAAAATATAAACGACTATTTCATCTCAAATATATAATAAAATATTTTTATTATAAAACATTTATGAAATTTGTATCGAAATAAATTACGCAGCATGGTCATACCTTTTTGTACGATGAGCGATTTTGGTACAGACAGCTTCCATAAATTATGTTATAGGTTTATGGGGTCAGCGGAATTGTGGCAGTGTGAACAAAACAAGGGTATGGCTTAATGAAATCTTGTGACATGGGAGAGGAAGGGGGTGGGGTAAAAAAATTCACTAACAAACTGTAACATAATTTATGGAAGCCGCCTTCGCTACATATAAAAGTATAAATATTAAATATGGATTTAGGATATATGTCACTACAACATTCAACAAAAATTAAAAAAGTCGCCAAGCAATACTTAATATATATTTATGAGAAATGGCACGTTGTACATCAGGATTCATGTGCACCATGTACATCTCAAGGGAAATTAAATGCTACGCTATAATTTTAATTTTTGAGCTTAAAACTGAAAAATATTTTTTTAAAATAGCAATGTGAAAACATATAAGATTGACATATTTAGATCAGCGACTAGCAGCACCAAGGCAAGGTCTCCCCACTTATTCCCTGGCAACGACACGGCTTGGACGTCTCGTCGATCGGCCTTCGTATCTAATGTTCAATATCTAAACGTGTTATTAATAAATTCATATCTGCAACAGTCAGGAACATGTGTCTTATTGCCATAATCTCCACACATTCACCAAAGAGGTGAATTCGACGTGATGGATACATCAAGTGCGGCGTCCACTCAGCAGTGGCGTAGCTTTGGGGGGGCGGAGGGGGCGGGCCGCCCCGGGCGGCACTTGCTTGGGGGCGGCATTTTTGCGATGGGACCGTCTAGTGTGGTTCTTAACCCTGAATGAACTAAAACATATATAAATCCGCGAATAACAAGAGTCTAATAATAACCAATTTATTATTTTAAGAAATTCTGATATTATGACCCTGGAAAAAATATATAGGGGGGGGGGGCGGCAATTTTAAGGATCGCCCTGGGTGCCACATATCCTAGCTACGCCACTGCCACTCAGAGCTCTCAACATCCAATAACAACGGTGGCTATATCGGTAAAATACTCACAGTCGTACTTATTAACTTCCGTAACTCGGAAATTTTTAATAACAGATTGCCGCGAGGGCTAAAAATGTCATTTCGATAATATTGTGCAAAAGCCATCTCCTAAAATATTTTGAGAAGGAGAAATTGCTACGTGAATTCATAAAAAGGTCTTTTTGAAAATTTTTGTTTAAGGAGTACAAAGAAGGGCAAAAAGAAGGACGTCTGGTCACCCTAAGTTAATAGTGATTATCGTCCTTTTAAAAAAAATATACATTTCGATGACTCGTATCGTTCGGTAAAAGGCGAAGCTTTATTGATTTAATATTTTTTCAGAATCAGTCGTATTTACTGAAACTAAACTGTGGTCAAATGTGCAAACTACGTTTTAAACGTATACTGCAACTATACCGTCGCACCGCTTGCACTTTAATGCAACGACGTGCAAAGCGAGGGATATTGTAAACACGCTATACACGGTATCGATTATAACGACTACTCACAGTCCGATCTGATTCGTGACCATGGCAACGCGGTAAATGATGCAAGCTGCGTGACAAAGTTATACAATAACTACACCGTTGTACCAATCGTGGTGCATAGTTACATTCACTGCAATCAAGAATCCCACATTATCTACCGGTATCTACCGCAGTAGCAGCGATATTAGTACCGGCTTATTCATTTACACTTAAGCGTTACTAAACTTACAATCCAATCTAATTCATGACCATTAGAATATACTCTACAGAACGAAAATAAATATTATTGACAGAAAATGAAGATCGTTTGTTGCGTGTAGAGATACGCGTGCTGGTTAGTTCTTAGGTCTGAATCCAAAAACACGTGTGCTTGTGTAAAAGCTTTATTGAGCTCGGCGTGGTCCGAACGCTTTGTAACGACGATCGGAGCCGACAGGTGTCAAAATTTGGGGCTTTCCCGAACGCTGTATGACGGCGTTCGCGAACGCGTACAAACGACGAAACGGGCGTCAACATCGTTATAAGTAAGAAAGTATTTAATATAATCATAGATACAAAACATACAATATTAGCAATTTTTACAAACAAACAAAAATGTATTGCATCTTTGTTTAATAATGTTTTATTCGTAACCATGACAACGTAGTTAACTGTGAAAGCAAGTGTGCATAGTTGTATTTTACGCAATAATATCGTTCCACCAATCGGTAATTTTACCGCTACCTCGTACCACATCGGTTTGTGAAAACTTCAAGCATCGTATCGCTAAGCGACAACATTATCGCTACCGCGTAGCGTATTGTCTGTAAGAATCTTTAAGATTTCTGTAATGAATCTTGTACCGCTATGATGTACCGATGTATCGAACTACCGTGTATCACCAACCAAGAACCACGTCTACATGTAAAGTTGCATGCATCATTGCGGCCTATTGTCAGGCATCCTTAATGTAAATAAAACTGCGAAAGAGCATGGACGAGCAAAAAAAGTCGCTTTTGAAAAAGGCATATCCGATTTCACCAGTTCTACGAAGCGACTACAGCGATTGGCTAGAAGATCAAGCGTGCAACCCCTAGAGAATATAAGCCCAGATTCCAATGACGAGAGGGCAGACAGTGCGAGACACAAGGAGAGACGGTCCGAGACAGCCAGAGGGACAGACAGTCCGAGACACCAAGAGAGAGGGACGAGTCACCAGCAGCCATCCGAAGGGACCAGCTACGCGCCCTCGCCGACAGACCTGAAGATCACTCCTGGAACTTCCGAACCACCAGCCGCACGAAGAATCACACCTGACACTCGCCGCACGCAGTCACAAGAGCCACGAGGATCATCAACGGGCATCACCACCTACATCAACTTCACCGCAGTTGCCAGAAGCGTCTCGCCATTAATCGTCCATCGTCGCATGTAAATATTAACTAAATAAAAAGCCTACTTAGATTCACACAAGAGTCTCATTGGCCGCGAGGTCAACCCCCCCTAGGGTCAACTCCCCTAAAATTGGTTTTATATATTTTTTGCGTCTGTGTTCATCTCATACACATGCATATAAAAACACTTTAATACACATATCATTATTACTAATACACATGTAAGTGTTGAAGAAAAAGTATAGTGGCTCACATTGTTTTTGGCAAGCTCGTTGAGAACTGGTTGGCTCGTGCTATTAAGCATTAACGTCCTGGCCGTGAGGTTCAGGAATGCAATTGTGACTCCCTAAGGCACTTAATCGATCGCAGCCTAAAATACACCGAGCATCGGTATATAAGTGAAACAATTCGCTCGTTATTGTTTGAATTTAGGAATTAGAACAAACAACTGTGACGTTAATTTATATTAATTTCACAACCTGCGGTCAATAAAGTGTTAAATGCATGATACACGTTGAATGTTCAGTTCCCAGCGCAGATTGGGCAATTACTCGAGTTAATGTATGACATCATATTTGATTGCTGCAATGCCTAAATCAGTATCTTGAAGCAAGAAATATATTATTTTTTTGCAAAAATATGAAATACATTGCAATGTATAAACAATTAAAAATTAAAAATAGATTAAAATCCGTGCGAATCAATAAGTACATATTCGTTCACGTCGTGTCACAAATACGTGCCGTTTTCATACTATTGTTATAATGCATAATAAAAAAATCTAGGGATGTAATTTTCGTCTTTGAAACATCATTCAGACACGTTTTTATTATAAATACTAAGTACTGTATGAGTACTAGAACAAAGGAGAGAATATTTCTTAAGCACAGTCACAAAAGTAGCGATCATCTACTGTTTGAGAACACTCGAGTGTTCACTCTGTTAACAAAGCATAAGTAATACCATACACGTTCTACGACCAATTAGTCCAGATAACGGTCTTTATTGTAGGAGACTATCTATTTGGATTTTTAAAGGAGCTCTTTACAGTGGAATAAATACAATCCATGCAACAGATCATCCAAAATATGTATGTGTTCAAGGTGAACACTTATGATATATTTGTTGTATTCAAGGCGACTTAAAACATCGTAACGTAGGAAAAATACACGAAGCAATGAAAGAGCTCGGAATTCCATCCAAACTCGTCACCATTATCAGAATGCCATATTCTTATACAAAAATAACTCTCACTGCTCTTACATGCCTGCTCTCTAGTAGCTCCCTTAAAATAATTAGGTGATGGAAATTGGAACCATTTACAAAAAGTGCAATTACTGGCATATGCAGATGATACTGATATCATAAGCCGCTCCAAATTAGCTGCGGAGGCGTTTTAGGAGCTACAACGCGCTGCGGAATCAGCGTGACTGCCCGTGAATACAAAGATATATATTTAGATTAATATATATTTCGGTGACAAAAACTGATTTAAATTAAGAAAATATCTTCGATGAGTTTGTTCATTTGGAATATCTTAGTAATGAGAAAAGTATTATCATTGCCGAGATTAGCAGGGAACTAAATTCAGCAAACGGATGTTTCTTTGGTATATACTTCAAAAGCACCCGTACCTATGTATAAAACTGGGAAGACCAGATATGGTATACGAATGTGAGACATGAAACATGAGACGAGGTAATAGCAATACCTATTTTTTAAATATTTATTAAAAAGTTAAAATGAAATAATAAATTATTTTTGATAATTTCCATTAAATATGATATTGTTAAAGATGTTAATTGATTTTAATGAATTAGCTGCAACGATAGCCAGAGCTGTACATTTATTTTAATTTATACATATGAATATTTTTTATATTTTTTTATGCATAAAAAATATTTATTAGCAATTGTTGTACTGTGTTTGTTTCGTTATTATTTTTAAGGTAAAGTTGCCCAAAGAGAAAACCTTGCTCATGGTACATATATGACAAAGATCTGCTTACGGCACTGAGTGTTGTAGCACATAAAATCATTTCCACTTCTTATCTCCAAGTAGTGTGGTTTTGAATGCGCTTGCGAGCAGTCGGTAGTGTTGTTTGGAATTCCAAGATATGAAGTGCAACTGCGAATTTATTGTGGAGGACGTAAATTCGGAAGACTGGGAACAGCACTACAACTCATGCACATTAAGACTTCTGGATAGAAAGAGTAATGGAGAGTTTCCTTTGAGTGTTCCCAAGTAATAATATATACTTTTAGTTAATTAAATATTATGTTAATATCTTTACTATTATTTAATGTGTTAACTATTGGATCATAACCTTATTAAAATAAAATATATCCAGGTTAAAGTTAATGTATAAAAAGCACCAGAATGAATATTACATAGTCATTACGAATTATTGTTAAAGTTCTAAAAATAATCGACATTGAAGTTTGCACTTGCATGCATTTTTTATGCAGCTCATATCAAATGTATTATATCTCTCGCATACAAAGTGTAGATTAGTATTCAGTGAAAAACTATAAGGTCCAAATGTAGATTTCTCAAAATAATACTTCATGGATTTCATTGCTTGCTTATATCTGGTTTGGATGTTTTAAATATTCTATTGATAATAAATATAATAAAAATGTTTTTGCTTCACACATGAAAGATATATTTAGTATCTTATCGTTTGTCTGACTTATCTTGTTCATAAGGTTTTTTTACCATATTCAATTTATAATATATTTAGGTCTGTAGCAAAACAAGAAATAAACACAAGATCTACTGTATTAAATGTCCAATATATCCAAATCATATCTTTCTGCCATAGTTCTAAATAATTTTGAAAAAGCTGCACATATTAGTTGATTTGATGGGTGATTGCATTAATATTATATTTTATTACATGCATATGACTCATATGTCATGCTATAAACTGAATAGGAATAGCGTTTACGTGTCAAATTAAATTCAATCACTGGTATGACTTTTAAATTATAGTATTAGCTCAGATTTCTGATACTATAAAATAAATTGGACGTATCTTTGTGATTATAATACATAGTTCATAAGTAAGAGGAATTTAATTGTTTGTATTAGAAATAGTGTCGATGACGTCAGGAACAAACAATATCTCTCGCGTGTTTATCACTTAAGTAAACCATTTAATATATTTCCATCGTATTCTGTGAAATATATACGTGAATTTAGTAAAATACTGATAAATCGTTGGAAATAAGCTCCAGTTGATAATTTTATTTTTATTTATTTTGCTTAAATATGTCGAACGATTATGACAGTCTGTTAAATAGTATCGCAGTTCTTTCACCATATAGCTTTGTTCTGATGAATTTTGTGTATATATTTCTTGCACAACCCCACATCTGGATACTATATGTCCAGATATATCTTAGAAAATGCAGATATATCATAGTCATAGTTATATTATATCACTCAGTTGGCATGACTTGGATTGATATGACAATGGATTTATTTTCAGGGATGAAAATGGCTTTTTACAGTTTCAAAACAAGCATTTGCTGAAATTAAATAGCGACTACTTGTATCATTTGGATTTGGGTACTGCAACTCATGACTTGAAAGCGCTTTTCGGGGATGTCAAAGTATATATCTTTTTCAATTTTACCTATAATATATTGTATTTATGTTGCTATTTATTATTCTCCAGTTTGTCTGCATGGGAGGGACGGTGTCGAGGATGAAAGCACTGGCTGAAATCGTTGGTAATAAGCTTGGTTGTGAATTGTCAACGGGATGTTCTTTACATGATATAACAGCGTCGTCGCATAGATACTCAATGTTTAAAGTTGGACCAGTGTTAGCAATCAATGTAAGTATACAACACATGCTAAACATATGGATTATTTTTTTGTAAATATTTTTCTTTAGCATGGTGTTGGAATGTCCACATTGTCAGTTGTGCTGCAAGAAGTGATAAAATTACTCACATACTGTGGTGCTAAGGATCCGATCATGTTTAGAATTGGAACAAGCGGCGGAGTTGGAGTCGAACCTGGAACGGTTGTGATATCAGAGAAAGGATACGAAGGATTGTTTAATGATATGTACACGATGGTGAGGAAATTTTTTTGGTACTATGATATTTATCATCTTCACCACTTTAGCACCTGCCCTCCAAGGGGGCGCTGTGGTTGGCGGAAGCCATGAAACGGTGTGGCGGATGCTCCAGAAATAATACGACGGTAGTTCTAGCCACTCTCTGAGTACTGTATGGCGACCATATTTATTTGCTTAATAACTCCATATTTATTTTAAATTAATTCTATACATGTGTGAATAATGATTATTACATAATAATACGCAACACGTGTAAATAATTAATTACGTACAATTTGATTAATTTGTAACATTTGTCTATAATAATTTATTCGTTGCTATGCGAAGTTATTTTTAATAAAATTATGTATGAGGTTATTCCACCCTACCATTAGCGGTAGTAAATATGTTGGTCCTAACAAAACTAATTGTATTTTTAGAACTTTCATTAGGCCAAGTGCAAAATACAAAGTAAGCTAAATCATTTTTCAGGGGAAAATAAGCAGAAGATGTACAGATAGACGTCGCACTGCTACATAGTTTGTCTGCATTTGAATATTACACTATGTTTTAAAAATATGATAAGGAACTCTGATATAAGAGTTGGTCGAAGTATATTCAAACCAAATTTTGGTCTATAGGAGAGCGCAAAAACAATTTCCACTTCTCAGAAGTCAAAAATTCACGTCAAAAGTAATAAAATCGTGTTGGCGCCGTAACAGTGGGAACTGCGACGTGGATTTTTGATTTCTGAGAAGGGATAATTGTTTTTAGCGTTCTCCTATTGGTCAAACTTCGGTTTATATATGCTTTATTCGATTATTAGTTAATTTAAGTCGTAATATTGTTATAAAAAGTCTTAATATGAACGCTTGAAAACCGAGAGTTTTTACTGCTGATTGTATTGCTTTTGGTGTAGATTCCAAACAGAGACCCGTTTGAATTTGGTCAGAAAAATCCATGTCATTTAATGAAATACTCAAATTCTTAATGAAATGGAAATATTAAAAAAAACGACCAACATTTGCCCTTTCCTGGAAAAATCTGAAAAGCCGTCCCTTACAATATTGAATTACTATTAAGATCTTGATCAACTAATACATTTTCAGCCAATACTCGGTAAAATGGTATCCATGCCAGCGTTATTGGATAAAAGACTTGCCCAGGAATTAAAGTCACTCATCAAACCCGAAGATGGTTTTAATGTCGTAATAGGAAACACAATGTGCTCCAACGATTTCTACAACGGCCAGGGACGCACCGATGGACCCTTTTGCGACTATGAAGAAGTGGACAAGTTTGATTTCCTGAATAAGCTATATGCGATCGGTGTGAGAAATATTGAAATGGAAGTCACGTGTTTTGCAGCTTTAACTCACAAAGCCGGAATTAAAGCAGCAGACGTTTGTGTTACGTTGATCAATCGTTTACGAGGAGATCAGGTTAATATAATATTTGAAATAAATAAATGGTTCAGTTAACTTATTTAGTTTGTATTTTTAGGTATCACTGACAAAGGAGTTGAAAGCAGAATACGAAGAACGACCGATGACAATTGTAATCAGATATATGAAACAATACTTGAAGAACATTAATAAATTTCCATATGGAAAGTACTGATTGTGTTAAATAAACTACATATGCATTTGTTATTTTATATTTTACATTTATTAGTGTGACAACACATGTTCCTTGTTGCTTAGTATTTGTTTAGACGCTTTTGCTGTAACAAGTTATTATATAAATCTTTCACATTTTTTCATTTGCAATTAAATATATTTCTGTATTACACGTTTTCTTTTACTGAAATTGGGTAATTATAAATAAATAAGAAAAATATCATTGTGTATTATTTGTTTTTGGGAATGAAATAAATGATTTGCCATATGCGTCATTTTTATACGAAAAAATAAAAATATATCCAAGTTAACTTGAGGTAAAAAATGTAAAATAAAAAGCAATAAATTGTTTTAAATGTATTTTATTACAGTAATTGTAGTAAATGAATTTAGGAATAATATAACAAATCAGCACCATATTTAACAATAACAATGTATTATTTATATATATGTATGTATATTTTTAAAACCTGTCAAATTTAATAATAATTAATAATTTTCCAAAAATTTCACGATTCACAACATTCAGATGTATGTATATTTATGCATATAAAAATTGGAAGAGAAAAAACATTTTTTTTATTAAATGTGAACAATGCTTGCATTAAATATATATTTTTATCATAAATTAGTTAATAAAAGCAAATGTGAAAATGTATTGAAGACACACATACGATAAGGGTGATACGATAAAATTTGGCAATTTACCTTTTTAGTGAATTTTTAAAATTCACTAACAGTTTATTCAACATACTTAAAAAAAAATATTTTTAACATTCAAAACTAAGTTTTGACTAACAAATATTCGTCACATTGTAAAATGGTATTATTCAGTAGGATTAAAATAAAGTTATAACAAGAATAATAAAATAGTTTTTATAAACTTGGTGTTTTCATCAATTTAATTCACTATTAAATTCTGATGACAACTAATTAAAATCACAGACTAACTTAATTATTTTATAAGAAATGGGATAGACAGTAGAAATATAATAAAATATTTTATTCATAAACACAGAATATAAATGCAAAAAATATTTTTTTTTGTTTTAGATTTATCTATACATCATATTAATAATAAATAAATATAAAGAATCTAGTATCAAAATTCACAAAGTCACTTTTAATTTTTATCAATTTTCTACTTTTTTGATTAATTAATACAAATTAAATATTTTCACAAAATAATACCTAAATAAAGATTGTCACTTTTGATACTAGATCATAAATAATAAATGTCATTTTAAACGGTTATCTAATATTTAATTAAAATAATCATAATATTAGATATGTTTGTATACTTATAATATAAATGTGGTTGATAATCACACAAATTGTCCAACTTAACAATAACTAAATAAATCCTAATAAATAAAAATAAACAAAATTCAGTCTTTTCTTATGTAGGTGAATGTGTGTTTGTATATAAAATGTATGTATGTATAAATATATGTTTAACAATCAAAGATTCATAGAAGCGAAGCATCAAAAGCAATTTTACCTTTTTTATATATATGTATATATAAATAGAATATAAAGAAATATCTGATCTAATAATTATAAAAATAAAAGTGTATTTAGTTCATTATGAAAATAATTTATAGTATCTTATACATGCAACATTTTAAAACAATTAAAACACTGCTGGACGAAATAGTTTCCAAAAGCAACTCTGTATACATATTTTGTGCTTTCCTTTGCGTTAGGAAAATATAACTTTTCACAAGTAATTCAGCAGCATCGCATTGAAAAGTTAATCAATTGACTTTCATATAAATTTTGCATTAATATACATATTCAATATCACAAACGTGCTTTCTCCAATATCATTCTTAAATCTTTTCACAGCTTGTGTGAAGAACCAAAGGAGTTTTAAAATAGAAGTGTGAGCTTTGCCATCATTTTTCAATATATAAAACGAGCGGAAGCGCAAAAAATGAGGAAGACAGAATATATCAGTAAAATGATCACGAAAGATAATAATGCGATCACTGTTGTGCGAGATTATATTTGATGAAATATTAACAATGAAGTTGATTCGAAGATAATTGCCAAAGTACAGTTTTAGATGCATAGAACTCTCAACGTTAATGCTTGTATATAATTTACTCATTCTCCTTATCTCATAAAATTCATTTATATTCATTATAATGTATGTAAATATTTAGTATCTGTAGTAAAATTCACTTAGCAAATTTTATAATATATATTTATCTAACAAACTGGGGTAAAAATGGGTACAAAACATTCTATCTAATTGTATTTTATTATAAGGAATATCTAAGATGGCTGTTAATAGTTTAAGGAAAGAGAAAGGATATGAGTTATGATAAATCTGTACAGCAACATTAAGATTAACCATATTTTTATATAAACATTAATGAGAGATTTTGTTAAATCAAAACATACACGAGTTTAGAAATGTAAGCACTGATTGGATGGTCATCATCGGATAGTCAATAGTTATATTTTTCTAATGAACATTTCAAGTTTTTCAGTTTCGACTTGACATTCTTTACATAAACCGTTGATTTGGTATTTAGTTTTGTGACGATCCGAGTTTGTAGAGAAACTCCGTCTCGATGTGGTTATGATGCTTTGTGTTTTTTTCTTGCATCTCTCCGGGCCTCAGTTGTAGGATGTGTTTTTAACTCTCTAAAGTCAAGCTGCAAAATTTTAATATGTAATAACAACATCAATTTATAAGTTACAAAAACAATATATAGATCACTCACTAATTCTTCATCATTAGGTACTCGTGATAATAGATCTAAAACTTCATTATTTGGTATAGTATGAGGTCTTAATATTTTTCTAGCAAATTTATTAATACCTAAAAACACAATCATATTAATATTATTATATAAAATAAAAGCGACGAACACAAAAAAATGCTTACCCCATAACATGAGAAGATATCGAACAGGAATCAGAAATAGAACAAGACTAGCAGCTAATAGAAGAATTACAGCCAACAAACTTAGATACGGAACAGTGAAATTGAATAAACTGTAAAGATGAACAATTTTTAGTATACATTATTAAAAATCTATAAAAAAATATATAAATATAAAAATACTTTTTGACTTCTTCTCCTAAAGATGCCATATATCCTATTGAATTTTGTACGCTTTGAGTTACTTCTTGAATAGCTTGAAGCCTTTCCTTCAGTGATTTCTTTTCTTCCTGTAATATTTCAATTTTTTATAAGTCTTGCTAATAAGTGTAACGAATTATGATAATATGGAAGGTTAGTTATGAATTAATAATGAACATATGATATTTTCCCGTCACCGTTTATTTATACTTCATAATAATAAAATACTTTATCTTGATCGGGATCATCTTCATCTTCCTCAGCTAATAGTTCTTCATCGTCAACTGGCTGATGTAAATGACTTCCACCTGAAGAATAGTTTCAATTATTATTTTACAATGTTTTAGTGTTCATATTATTAAAAATATGTTGGGTAAGAACTAACCAGTAAGCCAGGAAATTAACCAATTTCTTCCAAACAGCAATAAAAGACTGAATGGAGCCATCCAAGGCTCGAAGTAATAACAAGCTACAATCCATCCAAGTAAGGCAATGAATGATCTTAATCTGGATTCCCATTCAAAACAAGCTCTGTAAGGGAAAGTGATATTAAAGAAATATTTTTATTCATAAAATTTTAATATAAATGTATACTAACTGTAAAATTTTTCCCATTTCTATGAACCACATTATAATTGATTTCAATCTCATAACGTTTCTCAAAAATACTTGTCTTTTAAACTTCACTTCAGTTTGCATATATTTCTCT
Source organism: Plectrocnemia conspersa (assembly GCF_051122295.1). Taxonomy (NCBI): domain Eukaryota; kingdom Metazoa; phylum Arthropoda; class Insecta; order Trichoptera; family Polycentropodidae; genus Plectrocnemia; species Plectrocnemia conspersa. The sequence continues at coordinate 9,887,211 of NW_028277171.1, forward strand.
TCTTTTGGGTTTATAGCGCGTATAGAAGCTTTGATCTACAAACATATGTTTTGGAATTAGTAATATTAGGTACATGAAATATAATATAATAATTAATTAATATTTCACTTACAGGGTTCCATATAACAGTCATTTCTAGAAGGATTTGTGGACTGTTTCCCTTTGCCCTCGCTCGCATTTTCTTATCTTTCAACGCAAACCATCTTTTATCACCGTTCTTGATATTGAGCAATGGCAAAGAAAGTTTACCCAAAAACTCCACTTTATGATCGTGATCTTCGTCATATACAGTTATTTCGAGAACAGATGAGATATCTTTAACATTACTGCAACACAAAATATTATATAAAATATTTATATCATAGCATATTTAAACCTAGAACCAATATCCTTAAAATCAGGTAAGTTGTACGTTACTTCAAATAAGAGTTGGATATTGATTCTCGACGTCACAATATTATCTTACAATGTAAATATTTTCATCCAATTTGGACTTAATGTTTTGTATTCTGTATGCGTTTGTAATCTGGCGTTAACTAATTCTATGACACAAAATGGATCTGATTTTCCACCGAGATCAGCAGCGGCTAAACCCTTAGCACCAAATACTTTAACACACAACCATCCAACGCCACCAGAGCCAGCTTCATTCCATATACCTAATCGATGCCATACCTAAATTGAGTTATAGCCATAATGTAGTTCGGTAATTAGTTAATATATTGTTCATATTAAATATGAACATACAAATCTGTTCTCAATGGTTTGCCTTTCTTTGGGATTATCTTGGTAATTTGTGAGGTCCGTTATCGTTTCAGAAGACGTTGTGCCACTTATGGTAAGCAGTAAGAAAATTTGTCCGTTTCCTTCTTCCAAGTCTTTCCATATATTGTGAGTTTTTTCTCTTTCTAACATGGATAAATCTATCAAGCATCTGAAAGTATAACATTATTTATCATATTAGATTGCTAATTGTATTATTATTAGATATTGGTAAACTTACCTTCCCAAGAAATCGTCTTTTGATTGTTTATCTCTATCCCATACGGTCAATTCTAATAGTTGTTCTTGATCATCGTAAAGATGTAAGTCAAATTGCTCTAACCAACAAGGATTCAGTGATCTCCATATCACTTTACTTTTATATTTTTCACTACCTAACCTGAAATATATATGAAATATTATTTTGTTAGTGTTATATGTATAGGAAGGAAATATTCTGTAAAATATCATTCGCTGCGAATTTTTTGGATTTTAAAAATATATTTTTAATTAGCAGTACTTGCTTATTAAATCACACCCAAATATAGGTCATTTATAGCTTAATATTATTTTATAATATTCAAAATTATCAGTTTGTCAATATTATTATCAAAGTAAATAACATACTTAATTATTTCTAGAATGAAAAACCAAAAAGGCATGATAACAATATTAATGGGTCTTAGTGTTGGTAAACAAGAAAGAAACATCATTTAATAACCTCTTAAATATACCTACTATATGGTATTGAAAATTTTAAATAAAGATAGAAAAGGTTAGAAGTAGGTCGATTAAGAATACCTAAACTTGACATAAGGGTCACTGGAGCTAGTATCTTGGTCCATTGCTGTGAGACCTTTAGCTTCGACGAGCACAATTGTTACAACGGAGCTCCAAATTTGACATTTTAGCTTTTTGTTCACGTCGTACAACCGAGTGTTTCTTTGGAAATACTGCAAATATAAATGTATACTATTAATAACATTCAAAGTGAAGTACATTATTTTATTTTGTGATATGTAATGTATAATTATGATGTATCCCCATACTTCTGTTATGTTAGTTAACATATGTTGTATGAAATAGTTGGCAACGAGAATGTAAACATTAATGCATTGTTTTAGTCTAGCGATCTTTTACCCTGTGAACAATATCGCCCTTCTCTTTCAGCTTTGGAAAGTGATGGCCTATTTTCTCCAGCATCACATCACACGAGTTGAATCTCCTTCCGGATACCGGCGAATTCATGGAAGCATTTGATTCCTTTCGGCATGATCTAAGTAACAACGATTCTTAAATCTATATAACTTATTATGAATTCATGATTCATTCATCTTCTTGCTTGCTGTTTACATCACCACCTTCTGTATATTTTTCATATCATTGTTATTCAATAGTTTTTCCTCAAGATTTTTTTTATTAGTTAAATATTTATGATTAAAAATTACTTGATAGAAATTGAATAATTTATATGAACACGTAAATAAAAATGGTAATTTAATTATATTCATTACTTTAGAAATATCTGCAGTGATGTGTAGATTCATTCAGATTTTCAGATTAATATGTTTACCAATTATAAAATAAATATAATATTTAATAAAGTATACATATGTCACTATAAACTATAATATTTTTTAATTTCATGATAATATTACATATTGCACAATTAGAATACATAATTCACACTATATTAATGTTGTGATTATTGTACTTTTTTAGGGAAAGTACTATCTAATAATATAATATCCTTGATTTATGGTTTTGCAACCGCAAGAGAATAATTATATTAATATAATAACCTTGTTTTTAGATTTCCCATCGCTCAGTTCTTAGAATATTATTATTAAGTATTACTTGGAGATACTCCGAAAGGTAAAAAGAAGCGTAAAAATATCTATTTGTGACGAAAAGCATTTCCTTAACGACTACACTGTATGAATAAATGGAAACGAATGTATAATAGATAGTATGTACTAGAGTTCAATACTACCAAAATCTGGTAGGAGGAATTAATAAAAAAAACAGCAATCGTTTAATGTTATTATTTCACAGCTTAGTGTTTGTCGTTGTTGTCATGAATTTGCATTCATGTTGTTTTATAACTAATATTGAGAAAATAAGGTAAAAGAAAAATATATATGAAACCATTTCACCTATTAAAAAGTTCATAAAAGTAATGGGTTTATATCTTTTAATTCACTAAGAAACGGGGATGTATTCGACTTAATGAGAGAAATTAACGGGATCAATCGTGCTAACGCAAATAACGAAAGAATGGGCACCTAAAACCGTTGCTTTTTACACCAACATAAAAATGGATATTGTAGAATTGGATATTTCGAAGCTAAGAGATTCGAGACTGTTCTTTTATGATTTCTTTGAGGGATATCCCGAGAATTTTTTTGTTTAAGATCAGGGATATCATTTTTGCTTTTCCAGAAGAGGGCAAAAGTTGGCCAGTCGGTGGTCGTTTTTTTTAATAATTGGATTTCATTTAAAAGAAATATATATGTGCACGGCCGTAGAGGCGTATCGAGCGAAATGTTTTATAAAGTTTGTTTGTTTTTACATACAATGTAAAAACGTTGGAACGTTAAAAATAATATTATTAAATGCTTACACTACATTTTTTTGCACAAAGATATAATTTTGATATATATCATAAAATTATGCAGTGATTTTGGCTCATTCTTTTTTTCAATAGGGTCTTAATTTTTACTGTGTTACTGTCATGTGCACATACGCATTATTCATTTAAATTCATAATATATACAAATGATAAGTAGGTTGATTTCACAATCAAATATACTCTTTCTCCATTACAGAGAGCATTACACTGATTCGATTCAATCTTGTTAATCCAATATAACTCAATTGTTCAATGACATTTACATCAAAGCAGATCTGAATAAGTAATAATGGTAAACATATTAATCTGAATGCAACATTCATCCTTAACCAAAATACCTTTGACTGTAATCAGAAGCGCAAGAAGCTCCACTTTCACTAAGTCTATCGTCTTCCACAATCTTAGAATCTTCCTGTTGGATGTTCAACACCGGCACAATCAACACATCGCCGTTCTCATCTGGTTCGTCGATCTTTATGACCGGAGAAGATTCATTACCCTGCATCAGCTCATTCTCCAGTAAGTTGATTTCACTCTTAGACAGCTTCAAATTGCCACCTTCATCCTTAGCGTGTTTCACGGTAAGCAACTTTCTGATTACGTGGATTTTCTTGGTGAAGTTGGACTTTTCTTCTATTATTCGTTCCGAGCTCAGATTTTCCAGAGAGGTAGTCTTCCTCATAGCGGTCGGTTCCAGTTGACCCAGATTGTCGGAAAGTTTTGTCGATATGTCTTCCTTGCTGGCGCTCAGGTGAGATAAAAACTTATGTTCGTTCTTGCCGGTATGATGTATGACTAATTTTTCGCACTGGGTGTGTACGGTTTCTTGTATGTCGTCGTATATGTCTTCCACTTTGGCTTGGATCTTGTCTTGAAGCTTGTGAATCTTCTGTTTGACTCGCTGCATTCTACTGTCGCACTCATTCATTTTGACGGATTGTCTTTAGATTTATAATTGAAAAAACCCCACTATTTTTCTTTCACACAAAAAACTTTCAGCATTTTTTATGTCTTGCGACAATCGTCAAACAACTAAAGAAGGCAAAAAAACAACGTGATTACATTTTTTATTTAAGTATTTTTATATATATATAAATCATGATTTATACACATTAAATATTTATCTCCCACTTGAATTTAATTTAATAAAAACTATGAAACATTTATAGAGGTTCACTCATGGCTATCTAGAAAGCTAAAACAATAAAGGTTTGGCCAAATAAAACATGAGTGAAATCATCATGTAGGAACAAAAGTCAGTCACGCATTCTTTCAAAAACTATCAATTGCCACAATATAAAAACTCTCCATTTATAGGTAAGCTTTGGGACATTTGACCAGAAACAATACACACGACCTTGCATCGAGCAGTATTGTTGTACGTATAATTTTCAGCATCGGATGGTCGTCCACAAATGCCCACCTGGAAGTTCAGCTTTTACAAAGGAATGTACTGCTCCTAAATTGGCATTCATAATATATCACGTGACACAACTTTTAGAAAAAAGTATAATATCCAGAAATTGCAACAACCATTGGTTAGCGCATTCACCTCATCTTTTTGTAAATATATTTAAAAAAGTGAGTTATTGTCTGAAAGACTCGATCTCTTCTTGATATGAGAAATGCGAGCGACAAAGTCAAGTAATTTGCACATAGTTTTGTAAAACGTCAACGAAAGAGCTCTCTTTTGTAAAGATTAAAACGGAGGTAATACATAATATATTATTAATTATTCATAAATAAAAAAATCCATGTAAATTATACAAATTGAAAATAATGAAAATGCAAAAAGTTATTTACTTTTTAAAAAGTATAGTAACTTTTGACTTATTCTTTATAAAATATATTGCATATTTAATATAAGTAAATGGTTTATTGTGAAGAAAACAATCAGATAAAAATAACTTAAAGCAAAATTTGTAGCTCCAAGAATTATGTTTCACTTAATTCAAGAAGAACCAAACGAAGTTATATTTCAAAATATTTTTAACTTTTGATTAACAGCCAAGTCACACAGTCGTGAATTTAATTCTTTAAATTTACTCGGTAATTCACGGACCAAGATTAAGTACCACTGCTCTAATATACATATGCGAGAAGTTATACCATACATTTTGTTATTTTGTAATTATTATTTAAAATACTGATATTAAATTAATTTAATAAATTTTCGATATTATATTATACGTACGTAGGTTGTTATTAATTATACTTTATTATTTAAATACTTCATGTATAATTGAATAAATAAAATTAGTAAAAAAATGCTTATTACAAAGTATGAGAATAAAAAAAAATACTTTGTATCATTGCATCATTTGTTAAGCAAACATTTCACATAGTTAAGATAGTTAAGATAACTAGAACGCGAATTGTGTAGATATGAAATGTTGTTTCATTTTAAACTACGTTGTATTGAATAATTATTGTTTCTCTTTTATATCCATCGAAATGTTTATAAACAACTAAGCACACTCTAATTTAATACCTAGCAAAGAGACGTTGATTTTTTTATCTTTCTATTTAAAGTTGTTATTGGCACTGAGCCCGAGTTACGCGCATACCGAAAATCCATTACAAAACGGCAATTTATTTCAATCGATACGCCGTTGTGGATAAATAATTAAAAATATAATTATTAATAAGTAGATAATGCAATTTTAATTGATTTAAACATATTTTGTTCAAAATAAAAAGTAATCAAGAAGAATACAAATTATTATGTCATCAAAAAAGTCACGCAAACTTTTAACGTCTATCATTGTTGCAATAATGTATAAATGACAAACAGAATTTTGACGTCATGAGTAATTAAAAAATAGTTAACTAAAAATAAAAATACAAAGTTCATGTACATATAAAGGTATGATAGATTCGTTTATGTACTTGACGCGATGGAAATCCCTCTCGAACTTGACGTCACGCGCGAGTTGTTTGGCCTTGTATAAAAGAATGATTTGCTTTATACCGATGCAGAAAAAAACATTATAATCTTAATAATGTATTTTTAATCAGTTAATGGTAAATAATATATTAATGTGCCAGTTAATTATATTAAAAAAATATTGACAACTTATGTCAACAATTTATTTCAGGAAATTCAGGTAATACACGCGATGATTCCGTCGTTGATTGAAAGTGAAAATGCTCTCATCGTAGCACGTAGCACGAACCACATGATATAACATTAATCATTATAAAACATGTTATATGAGCCGTTCGATGCATTTGCTTTGTTTATATAAACGGAAAAAATATTTATAAACCGATCTCGATTACTCGATGAATGGAAAGAAAACAAATATGATCAATCAATCATGATTTTTTTACCGTATATTAGCACAATTTAAACATAATACCTCTTGAAGAATATCGCAAAAGTCGTCAAAATTTGACGCAAGTATTATAATTTTTTGGCATAGGATCAAACATCAGAAGCGGAAAAATGTAATCTCAGAAGATCCATTGTCGAGTAGAAAGCAAACAATGTTATTTTCGTGATTATTTTTGCAACCAGGAAATACGCTATCTCTATCAAATGTATATAAAATGAATGTTCCATATACTAAGGATAATAAAAAAGTAAAGGTTGAAATTGCAGATTTTTAGCATTATATTTTGAGATTCACTAACAATACATTTAGGATACGCTTCTATTTAATTATTATCAAGCCTTATAACGAGTTTTTTTATTCTAGCGGCATAAAAGTCTCGCGATTGTTGCATAAAGAATGGTTAATTTAGTTAAACGACTATAAAATGAGTTCATCTGTGACAATGAATAGCTCTCTACTTATGTTCATTAAGTTATTGCCACAAACAGAAATAAAATAGCGATTCATTTTAGCAGTAGATTATCCATTCGCCATAAAAAGCGAAGCATTAAATGAATTTTGCACTCGTTTGGCGGTAACAAAACGTTGCTGCAACTGAAGTTTGGTAAGCTCTAATTAGCCATGCAGACCCTAGTGGAAACTGCAGTGTTGTCAACTGTATCGTATTTTGAATCAGTAGTGTAGTGGAGTGGAAATGCGTAATGTAGTTCAGGACGGCATACAACCCTAAATTGTTTTGTGAGAACTACGACCACCGAACAAGGAGCATATAAATAAAAAACATCTCTATAATTAAAAGTTATACGACAGAATTATCATATTATATTTTCGGTGTTAAACTTAACTAACAATATTATTGTCGTGTTGTTGCAAAACAATAATAATCTACCAAAAGTTTAAACTAAGTTTTAGCAGAATACCATCGTTTCAGTATTCAAAAATCACATTAAATTAAAAACATTTGTAAAACCGTCTAGTTAATAAAATATCGCAAAAACGAAGAAATGTGACATACACATCAAAAATTTCGACTGTGGTCTGTGATCGACGCGTAGCTCAGTTATTTACGTTTAAAATCACAGCAATCAGAACACACCTCCGGAGCTAAATGTAAATGAAACGCACGAAAAGTTCTAAAATAGTATCGAACGAATAATAACCGCGCTGAACTTCGAAACTTTTAAATGTCAACTATATGTGAGTTTGAAAAGCATCGGTATGTTGATTATTAACACAATGGATTAAGTAAATAAAATAAAATTTATTATGGTTCTACTATAATATAGGTATAGAACAAAATCGATATGAAGGTTATTCAACGGCGAACGCAAAAATGGGCCATTTTCAATTATTCAATGACACTAGTCTAGCAGCCTTGACATGCTAAATTTAGGCAAATATAAAAATAGTAATAATAAAAAATATTTAGGTAAAAGAGGGGGGGAAATGATACATTAAATACCATACGTTGGAAAATATTCATAAAAGTTTTTAGTACTATTACAATGATTGTTAAATTTATGTTTTAAATTATAAATTAATTTATTTCATTTTTATAAATTAAATTAAAAATATTTAAAAAAAATTGGCGTTAATTGAAAATCGTTCCCAGACAACGCACTTTACACAACAAACCCGCTTCGATTGTCATCGACGAGCTTACATGACCTTTAAATTAATATTTATTGTCAAATTTTACATTAGTTTTACAATTTCGAAAATGGGTCATGGCCGAAACGTCATCGCCCTTCGGCCGCGCTGCGCTTCCGTTAAAAATTTAAAAACACTCGAACCGGTTTGCCGAAACGGTAACCTCACGGGCCATAACACGACACGACTCGTCGGCGACCGAGACGCTACTGACGGAACTCTTTGAAACGTCAAACGTCGCACTCGGCTGACTTTGATGACTCAGATATTCAACACGAAAGATTATCTTTGTCTAGATCTCGATCTCTGTGTTGTCAAATACAACCTGATTTTGTTTTAGATTGCGGAAACTTGTGTTACTAGAATTTAGTAAAAATGGGTGACCTTGAACGACGTCTCGTTTTTTCAAAAAGGTTATTAAAACTCACATGCAATGGTTATTAGAGTAATAAGAGTGTTTATATAGATGTGCAATTGTGTAGCATTGAATAAATCATTTAATTGAGGGTTGCCAGATTATCTCATTCAAATAGAGATAATATTATGTCTTTTTTTATTTAAATATTTATTAAACGCTATTTAAGTTTTCCAACTTAATATTTATACATTTATGTTTTAAAATCTCTCATTAAAAAAATATCTTGTGATATTTCACTTTTGGCAACCCTAGTTGGGTATGTAATAGAAAACGCAAATATATGATTCATTATTATATGTATATAATTAAATTTCATGGAAAATATCTTAAAATTCTCACCTCAACAAAAAACCTTCACCACAACGGCACTTCATATTAAACGCATAATTTTAGTATACTTTAACGTTATTTTTATTGGAAATTTTTAATGATTCGCTTGGGAATTTTTCGGGAAAAATTACATTTAAGCTGAATGGAAAAATTTACATTTATAATGACTCATTCTATTGTGGGTTTTATCAACTTTTGTTGTCTTAACAAAACTATTGAATTTCTCGCTATGCTGCTCAATTTACAAAAGCGAAGAAAACGTAATTTTAAATTACGTTTTGTTATGATACGACTAAAACATGCTTAAATAGTTGAAATTAGAAAAACGTGTTATCAATTAAATATAAGCCTAATGGTAATAATACACATTCTAGAAAATATTTGATATTTTTAATTATAACGTTGGTATAATAATGCATCACAAATTTAATTTATTATAGCTAATTTTTGTACTAAATAACACAATTGCTTCAAATAAAATGACATAATACTATAAGAAGTTAAATTAGCTTTCATTATAAAAATTATGTTGTGGGGGTCATTTCTCCCAGTGAAGAAAATAGTAGAATGCAGCTAGGGTGAAAAATTCTTATTACAGAAGATAAGGTATAAATGCTTTTTGGAAAGGCAATCGCGCGTTTTTTAGCTATTTTTTTTTATTGCTATTAACAAAAAAAGTTTTGAAACAAATTGTATACTTATACAAAAAGAATTGATTGGTATTGATTATTCAGTTGTTTCTTAAGTGACTTTCTATTATGTTATTGTTATACGAAAAAATGTATTTTCCTATTACGTTCACCATCATTTTCGTCCCTTCAGTCATTAAAAGTATTATGAAATAGGTCTTTATGACGATCCTCATTCGAAACTTGATTTTGTTTTTCGTGAAACATAAATATTTTAGTGGTGATCACTTGTTCTGTATCAAACGAAAATGAAATAAAAACCGTCTCCAGGAGAGGTGAGATAATATGTGACTCATCGATGAACATTTTGATGTTATTAGAAGTTGTTCTTTGAATATTCAGACATAATGGATTAGAGCCACGGTGTAGATGAGAACAAACGTAACACGAAAACCACAGAGAGCCGTCTTTAAGCATGCTACTAAGGGGCTTTGTCCTTAGTCGGTCGGGCGCACCACAAGCATCTCCAGAGAGGTACCTCCATTTTTCGACTAGGTTCCCACAGAGGGCTTGCACGCATACGGAGCCTCTGTCACGATGTTTTATAGAAGATCAAAGATTCTGGAGCGCCCCCAGTGGCTCCATTAATTAAAGCTAAACATGCATCTCCTTCGGCGTCACACAGAAGATCCCGAAATATTATATATACCACTACCATAAGAATCGTGACTTATCAGAGGTTGATTGACTTTTATGACTCAAATGATACATTCTGTTATTAACCAGAGTATAATATATGTTTATTTTTAGTATGTGTTTTTTTTATATAATTTAATAATGAAGTTGTAAATTATTTTTAAAGATAAATGGAGAAGAATTTTTAAAATAAAATGTTTTAGATTTTTGGCCTAAGAACGATATATCATGTTGGATGACTACAGCGCCACAAGCGGAAGCAAAATGTAATCAATATCGTATTTTCCGCCATTTTGAACTGAACGAATTGAAAATCGGTCATGCTCGACTTAGTCTTAATAAATAAAATCAAATACCATAAATAACAACTGTAAATTTAAATATATTTTAATACGATTACATTTAATAAAATTATAATTGAATATCATTTTTGCAAAAATAAAAGTAAAAAAACATGCGTTTTTGTTCGCTCTTCTTTCATAAATATAATTACTCGTAAAAACTAATCATGAAAACATATTATGTTTTTAATTTTATTAAAACAATTTGCTAATTTTGTTTCACAAAATGAGCAAAGATTGACTAAACCAAATACGTGTTTTTGTACATACAGTTTTTTTTATGTATCAAAGGCCAATTTGTTTTTCCACAGATGAAAGTTTTCATTGTGGGTTTTTACGAATGCCAAATTACATCACACGCTTTGAGCCCACACAGTTGTATAAAAATGTGATTCATTTCAAACAGAAACGTTCACCATTGAATTATATGTAGAGGATTAAAGTGGATTGTGTTTGTATGATATGTGTATTATTAACATATATTATATATATGTCGTTTTAATTATTTTAATTTATTAAACTCACTTGTTCTTTGTCTTCTTGAGATCTGGGCCATAGGGTAGCGTTTAAGACGACTTCTCCCATGTCGATCGTTCCGGACTTGTTGGTGTCTTGCAGACATAGCACTAAATCTTGGGATCTTCCAAGCTCCAAAGCCGTAAGGTCTAAGTAGCAAGAACCCATGAAGTCGTCTTGCAGGCCCCAGTCGTAGTCGAAAACCTTTATACATAAAATTTAAAAGTGAAAAAAATTTAAAATTTAAAAGTGAAAGAAATTATGATATTTTTCATATAAGAATGTGTACTTATTGGTAATGCAATGTTTTTTTATAAATATAATAAAATAATTTAACTGTACAAACATAATTATTAAAATTAATTATAATTATCATTACTATGATTATTAGTGGAACTCACATATAAATAAGTATTAAATCAAAATTCATTTTGATATACGATTATATTATATATGTATGTACATACACTTACGTTTTATTTCCTAAAGGTCGCGTCACTTATAATTATCACATACAAATATTAGATAAGTATATAAATAGTAAACCTATGTATATCTTTAAAGATTAATATAGAACATAAATGTGAATTTATACAATATCATAATATATTATAAAAAATAAAAATATTTATTAAAATTTACATTTATTATTATATTAGCGGTGAATTTATCGTGTACAGAAATTATATTCAGATAGTAAAGATGCAAAATATTAATAACTGTAAGTATTTTATTTGTGTATTGCTCATTTATTTAATTAGAATACCTCTTTAATTATTTAAAAAAAATGATCACTATGAAACTCAGTGCACGGAAGATAGTATATTGATTCATCATAGAGGACTCGAGTCTGTTTTTTTCAGAACCCAACGCGCGCAAAATTTTACAGTAATCATTAATAGCTTAATCTTTCGCAAACCGTTACATACACAATTAAGGAAACTTCTACTTTTTTCTGATTTACATTTATATCACTATTTCACTTGTTTATGATTTTATTGCCATAAACAAAAAATAATGGGCGTTGCATTTCAGCAATAGTTTTTTACCACTCGCACAGAATCATATCATTGAATTAAACTTTAAGAACAACACTGTTGTGAGTAAGGTTTGGAAAAATCTGTTACGTCACACGGCTTTTATCGTAAACGGAAGTTTTGCCAACTGTGTATTTTTATTTTTTGAATAATCTCATAACCACATTTCAAACATATTTATCAATTTAATTTATTTCTTTTGAATGTATACGTGATGGTTATTTCGAATTAGTATTAAGTTATTAAGAATTAGTATTAAGCATTACTTCTGTTAAGAAATATCTGACCATATTTAGCCTGAAAGCAGCCGTTTCATACTTCGCGTTTATTAATTCGCATTTTGCGCTCATAATCTTGAGCTTCGCAATTAAAGACCTTATCTGAAGAACAACCATTGTTACAAAAATATCTTTTGATTGGAAAGTAAAAACTTATTTCCTTTTTGATTGCAAAGAAATATTTTATTTAATACATTATAAATATAAGCATTAAATATTAAAACATAATATTTTTTTATTGGAAATAAAATAATTTTTCCGATAAAGAAATGCTAAAATTGTTTGAAATTATATCTTAACTTTTTATATAATAGTTTAGTTAACAATGGTTTAACCTAAAAAAACATTACTTAAATATCATTTCCAACATTTTTTTGCGGAAATAAACCCAAATGATTAATATGAGAATTACCTTTCACCCTTATTGTTCTAATAAACTCTCGTTTACTTTTATTTAAAATGCGATTTTTTGTTTATTAGTTATATTCATTTTAGAGCTATCCATTATAAAATATAAGGCATTAAAAATAACAGTAAAATCACTCAAATGATGATCTGCAACTGGTGTATTTTTCAAATTTAAAATGCAATTGGTCAGATTATTTAACATGTTGCACATTTTTTGAGTAATGTAATAAATTAGTTTCCCCTAAATATTTAAAAAATTTAATTTTTGATTTTTTATAAAAAACATAATATGCACGCTCAGACTATATATGTTCTGTGTATGTACGTGTAGCTCTTGCTCTTGTGTTTTTGCGGCGTTTTTGTAATATAAGCTGCTCTATCCTTATGTGTAAAAAAGGTCGCTAAAAGGGAACAATTTCTATAATTATACATACATATATCGTCACATTTTTTTTCTTAATTCCACTCTTATGTCTGTGAGCAAATCGCATTCAACAAAACAAGGAATATTAATTTTTTTATACGAAATATGAGAAAAACTTTTCAATTGATTATTTAATGGACATTGCCTCTTTTTCATATAACATCTGCAACTCTAACTTTGTGCTTTCCAAAACCGTACTTTTTTGCTAGCGTAGCTTAAAAATATTTATTAAAGTAATTCATTTTTATTTATTTAAATCTTATTAGTAAAAGTTTTGAGAAAAGAAAATTATTTATTAGATAAGCGTGATAAGCAAGAAACAGATAAAAATCATTGTTTTTCGTACATTTTGTATGGTCAGTTCATATTTATTTTTTCATTAACGATTAGTAACTATAAAAAAAACAGGTAAACTCTGATTGTGGCAATTAACCCTTCATAGGGGAAATACCTATTTTTTTTTAAATTTGCACCAATACATTTCATTGACCTATTTTTTATTTATTTATTGTAAATATTCCGTTGAAAAACAAAAGGCAGTAGGACCATTCATTACAACGGGGTAAATACTATCAACACCTACAAGTTGTAGTGAGACACCACAGTGTCTGTAAGTTAGTGACAATTATTTTATTAATTATAAACTATTATTACAGCTTTCAATTGATAGATGGTATAAGTATATTTGTGTAATAAATGTAAAATAATTGTTAGAAAGTTAGGCATTGAACTAGTTGGATAATGTGTACAAAAGAGACTTAACTTTAATACAATTTTAATAAAAGGTGACCTTGACGTTGTACTGTATCATTTCATATAATATTTTGATTAAAAGGTATGATTTAGTGATATACAACAAATAAAAATACAATCTCACCTTAATATGGACGGGCTGAAAGGGATCTTCTATAGGCACTGTGAACACTTCGTCCCACACCGGGTTCAAGTCTCGATATATGGTCCTGGACTTGTGCAGCAGACGACCTCCAACTTTGAATTTGACGTAGGGATCACTGGTGCCTGCCAACATTCCTAACATTGCAACATACATTGCAACGTAGCGCACACAATAAGGCAATTAATAGAAAAATGTCTTATGGATGCTTTGATATCTCGTTCTTTTAATTGATATTTATTTAAATCGACCATTACAAAGTGAAACTAGATAAGTGAAAGATTATAGCAAATCATAAGAAGATCAGCGTTAATTTATAGAACAATTAAATATATTTATTAGGAACTACACGAGAACAAATTGACATGATAATTGCAAAAGCACACATTTATTTACTAGAATATTATACATATTATGGATTTATTTGGGTGTGGTTATTGTGTGATAGTTGTGTCATATTCATGCAATGAAATAAGTTTACAGGTAGATAAACATAGGTGTGACTGAAATGCTAATTATACTAATTGAAAGGTGTATTTATATTGTAGGTGAGTGAGCAACGTTTTAATAAAATATATTTCTGTGTATTATATTATGTATAACAATGCGAAAGCTTTAAATTAAATATAAATTAAGCGAAACCACGTGATACATACATAGTTATTGTTTGATACAACAGTGTTTCTCAATCTACATTTTTTATAGAATAAATTTAAGGAGCTTTTTAGTTTAATTACGAAGAAAACACATACAAAATACCGTATTGAATTTATTGCTTTATCCTTTTTAATGCAATTATTAATTAATTAGTTATAAAATATCGTGTAATCGAATTTCTCTTTTATGTTGTATTAAAATAATGAAAAACACTGTTATAGTAATAAGTATAGACACACAATAGAAGGAAAATTGAAAGAAGAGATTCAATAGGATCGATATTATAGGTTAATAGATTTTAGAAATAGAAATTAGGTCGATATTGAATATTCTATATTATTTGATTTATTTATTCTTGCATAGCTCTTGGCTATTTCTCGTTCTCTCCTTTTCAAGATGTATTTATTTAATACCGTGAATAGACATTATTCTATTTTTAGAAACGTTCCTTAGGGCTGCTTTATTTGTAATGTACTATATTATTTCACCGTTATTTTATAAGCGCCAAAATGATTATAATATATAATAAGCAAAGTATTTGTCAAATACGTGAAACAGGTTCATAGCGATCCACTAGTCTGTATGTAAATAAAATAGAACAACATACATGTTTATTTCTATTAGACTTATAAATTCAGTAGGGATTTATATATTTCCCTATATAAATACGACGCGTGAGTTTAACATATTAATCTGTCAAACTCAATTTTGACAACTGTGGCCATAACATATTAAAAATCGATCCATATTTACCACACGCTGATCTTGAAAATATTATTAAAATTTGCTGAACCATAAAATAATATATAATGGCATATTAAACATTATACAAATTATTCATATGAATACTTATTAATTATTAATGTGATATCAAAAACCAATTTGGGACATGATACTTTTATGCTATTGGTCATTAAATATTTTTCTGATGTATTTTATTATAATTTCATGTTAAGTCATACATATATTGCATATAAAACTATTTTTTTTTAAAAATAAGATGCCTGATTCACGCAGCCAGTAGATATTTTGCCTATTTTATATAATAGGCCATTTCGCTAATTTAGTGCATTGATTGGTTAGTTAAACTTCCATAATTATTTATCTTACATATATTTTAATATATGCGACTACTGAAACTTACAGCGTTATTACTCACCGCAACTGAAAATCTATGTTGAAAATGGAAAATCAATACTGTTAATTAAATAACATGTTATTCCACTACCACTTTAAAGAGACAAACATGGGAGTCCGACGTAAGGTGAACGACGCCTAATCCTCAAAAAATATTTTGTGTACCTATCACACGCTCAGCGACGAAAAACTACGAAAGAAAACTTTTGATTAATTTTCCAAACTTATGTCGTAAAAAAGTTTTACTGCTTGCGAGCGAAGGCATACTAACGATTTCGCTTCAATTAGTATTAAAAACGACTGAATACCATAATACCACCGAAAGTCATAATATTTTAGTCCATTTTTAACTAATTGTGATATTTCTAAAAGAGTTAAATTCAACTTGAATAATCAAATACTTATTTTCGAATTAGTATCGGATAATTTATGTATACAAAAATATGTTTTATGTATATATGTACATATGTATAACATCTACATAAATTGGATCACCTTCTATACACCTATTAAAGACATATATCATATCGTAAATGAGAAGAATGTCCTAGCCTATTAGAGCAGTAATAAAGACAGTTTGATATACGGCACGATTGATAATATGAGGTGCAAGTTAAAAGTTCTTGGAATTAAAAAAATAAAAAATACTTTGCCTAAATCCTAATTTTCCTCGTCCATGACGTGTGGGTGTTAATGTTAGAGTAAAAAAGTAATAAACTGCACCAATTGGAGGTCTCGACAGAAAATTTACATATTCCTTAATATTCCATTGATTTAACTAATAAATAAGTATATTTTGCCATAAAAATAAGCTAGCTCCATGTAAAATTATAAACTAATAACGACTGTATCATTAGTTATTTTATACAAATAGAAGTTTTGCAGAGACAATTAGAAAAAACGCTAATGGTACGAGGATCAAGGAAAACATTAAACGTGCAATAAAAAAAAATATATTAATTAGTAGCTCGGTTATAGTTTTACAGTGAAGATCAGGCATACAGGTACAGCAGTTGTTAAAATAGCAACTTGCAAGCAGAGCGTGATAAGTTAAACTAATTGATATTAACCATCGAATAGCGGTACGCGACAATTGGGCGACGGACAAATGGGCGATTCTGGTCAATTGGGCGACGGTCAATTGGGCGATGGTTATTTGGGCGACGGTCATATGGGCGACAGAAATTAAAAAAAACTTGCACGCTTTGCTTTATTGTGAATATTAATAAAATATACATTAAAACGAAAATGTATATTAAATGAAAAACAGTTTTATTTGCAAATTATTAACTCATATTATAATTATATGCAATAACCACGTAAATATTCTATGATATTTTTCTATTGTACCTCAAAACTTTTATAAAAATTCTTTGGTCTATTCTTTTCATAAATATATCCATTACAAAAATATTTTTCCTTGTCTTTTTGACTTAATATGTCTGAATTATCCATTTATGAAGAATATTAACTGTGGTAACTCAAATTAGTCGCTCTCAACAATGATCTATAAAAAAAATTATCTATAAATAACACATAAAATATAACCCACATGTGAATATAAAGAAACATACTTATTTTCTTGCTGTACTGAATTTTTTACCAAAAACACAATGACACTGTGACAAAGTGTTTTAAAACCACGACAAAAATAATTTTCAAAGACGCAACGAAACTTTTTGCGAATGTTTTCAGTAAAAATTCAAAAGTATACTGAGCGCTAGTTATTGGTTTTTATATTTATATATAGCTACCCTATCTAATTTTAAATAGATAATTGTAAAATATGCGATTTTTGTGAATTCCCAAAGCTTATTCTCTCACTAATTTCCAAGGCGCAAAACATAAAAAAAATTCGCGGAAAGGGCAAAATCCACGATAAACATTTATCAGCGCTAGTTCTAGGTTATTATATTTATATATAACCACCCTATCCAGTTTAAAATAGATAACGGTAAAATATGCGATTTTTGGAAATTACAAAAGATTGTTCTCACAGTAATTTACAAGTCTCAAAACATAAAAAATCGCGTAAAGGGCAAAATCCACGATAAACACTTATCAGCGCTAGTTCTGTGTTATTATATTTATATATAACTATCCTATCTAATTTAAAATAGATAACTGTAAAATATGCGATTTTCGGAAATTCCAAAAGTTTGTTCTCACAGTAGTTTCCAAGGCTCAAAACATAAAAAAAATTCGCGTAAGGGCCCACTAAGAACATTTATCAGGTAGGTATTTATAATAAAATTACCGACTTAAGCCGTGTGCTTTAAGTGTTTTATGATATCGGGTAACTCTCTCAAATTCTTGAATAAAAAAATCAAACTGTTTAAGTGATATTTTATGATTAAATAAGCACAAATAGGTAGGTATATTATATTTTGTTTAGACCGAATAATGTTTTCATCTTTTAATTCTATTCTAAAAAATATTACTTATATTTTCGTATGTACGTATATGTATATATATATTTTAATATGTATTAAATTATGTAAATTATTTAATTAATTATAAGATCATGATTTGCAACACATTTATTTGTAATGCATTATTATTGTATCGCCCAAAAGACCGTCGCCCAAAAGACCATCGCCCATTTGTCCGTCGCCCATTTTGAATCGCCCATTTGACCGTCGCCCAATCGCCGTCGCCCAATTGACCGTGTCCCATCGAATAGTGATGCCTAAGTGGGCTAGAAAGTTCTGCAACTGTGTGTCTTATATGGTTTACTTTTCTATTATATTTATAATTTGAACGAATGAGCCTTAGTCTCGTTCAAGATTATCTTCCACCTCGTTCTATCAGTCCCTGATTCTAAGTGGTTAGAGATCCTTTACTATTCCATTTAACCGATCGTGGTCTGAACTATCTGAACTTCTCTTACCCTCAGGCTTATAAAAAAAGGTCTGTCGCTTTGCAGGTTTTGAGCCGTTCATGAGGAACAGTCCGGCTCTCCGGATACGTTGAATTTTAATATACTTGATGACGTCGGGCTCATGATACGACTCGTACTGTATTTGCAATTAAGATTCATATGTATATATATATATACGTTTTTGTTCTTCTAGATATAAAGGTGCTTTTAAAGTGTCAATGCATACCAAAAGACCTGTTGGTTAAAATTACATTAATAATGAATTCCACTTTTATTACTGACATCTACATTGTTTTATTTGTATATTAATGCAGTTACAATGATTCTGAAACGCGATATTACTTCTGGAACACCTCCACAGCTGAAAATTTTCAGCGGCCTATGTTGGCAAAATCATATTGTAATTGCACCGACTTTATGTATCGTTTCGGTATGACTTTAAAGAGTATGGGCGAAAGATAACAAACAAAAAGCCAAAGCTTTTGCTAACTATCTTGAGGAAGTCTTTAAGCATAATGAAATTTAAATATAGGACAACGATACAGAGAACAAGAAATTGAAGAAATAAAATATATAACACTAACAGAAGTAGCTATAGAAATAATAACTTATATATTTAATTAACGTAGAGTTTATTAAACGAAGTAAAATCGTAAAGATTTATAGCATAGCTACCAATAATATCTTGAGTATTCAAAAAAATCCTGTTGAAAAGAATGAAACCCATAATTGAGAAATAAAATACACTTCCTGACCATCAGCTTGGGTTCAGAAATTTACATTCTACAATCAATCAGGTGCATTGCATCACTGATTTAGTAGAAAAAGCACTAGAAAAAAATATATTTGTTTGGCTATGTTCTTAGATATTGTTCAAGCTTTTGATAAAGTATGGCACACATGCTTAATTCAAAAACTAAACAGTATACTACCGAAGCAATATGTAGAGTTACTTGAATCATACATGTCTAACAGATAATTTAGAATTAAACAAAACAAATATTCTGAATTAAAAGAAACAAGAGCTGGAGTCCCGCAAGGAAGTATCCTAGGGTCGATATTATTTTTTTGTACACGTATGATTTGCCACAAAGAGAGAATGTCACAATTGAGGATGATACACAAATCCTGGCGAAGGTAAAAGAAATAGCGAATACTAGTACAGGTGCATATCACCAATAAAAAATATAACTAATCGATTGAAAATTTTCATAAACGACAGCACCATCCCATTTGAAAACACAGCTAAATACCTTGGCATAACATTGAACACCAAACTGAGATGGAAAGAACACATAAAAAATAAAAAATAAGAATTTTAAATAAAACAGAGAAAGCTATATTGGCTTATGGAACGAAACTCCAAACTATTAATATACAACAAAATAAAGATATACAGGCAAATACTGAAACCAGTTTGGTGTACGGTGGCGAGAGCACTTTTTTAGTGATCACTAATTAAGTGGACAGATGGTTACGGGTGGCAATGAGACACAGCTTGGCCGCTTTAAGTTTATAGATATATTGTTGTTATTAAGTAGACGTTATATGGATGAGGCCCCGCTGGCCACCGTACTACCGTCGTTATCGCCAAACGAATATTTTCTCTCACTGCTGCTACGCCAGCGTTGCCAGTGTGACTTGTGGCCAACCAAATAAATCGGCACCCACACGTTGTTTTTAAAGAGGTATTTATGCCCTTTTTAAGTACTAGAAAACTTATATTCACCGTGAAAGTCTCGTATTTGTTTTATTGTTTAATAAATTAAATATTCAAGGTTCCTATTTGACTCACCTCGTACAATAAAATCAGCATATACTTTATATGTCAATTGAGTTTTCTTATCATTATGGCAAAACTGTTTTTATGCAGTGTAATCAAAAAGGTAATATAAAGATAATTTTCGAGGTTATTGTTATTATTACTTTTAACCATAAATTTCGGCCACTTAATGTGAAAATACCTGATCCAATCATCTAATGTGTAGTTTATTGTAATTTATAGTCAGATATAGCAATACATACGTGAAAAACAATTTTCAACATACAAGCAACCTCTACAATGTCACTTGGACGGTTAATTAACTTGTTAGAGTACGCCTTGTAGCACTATCGTGCATCAAAGTATAAAACCGGGTCATGTTTGCTCTGTTAACCTCCATAATCCTACATAGTTGAGGCTATTGTTTTGTGCTATACGCGTGCTGTCGGTCGTTAAAAAGGTTGCGCACTACTGGCTCGTGTGTGGCGCGGTTACGAATATCATGGGGGTGCGTTTGGTGTGTTTTCGGTGTTTTTTGTGTGTCAGCTGTTGCTATGAAAGTGGTCATGGAGCCATCGGCGGTCAGCCACTGACCGTTCTTGTCCATGGCCACCAGATTTTGGCCTCTCTTCAGATGGATGCGCAGTTGGAAGAAAGAATATTGCCTGAGTTGCTGTTCCCGCTTCTGGACCATGTCGTCCATGATCTGCAACAATTAAGATGAGAAAATGGATCAATTCAAAGCGATTAACAATGTTATTTTTTGAAATTACATGTACAGATTGGACAAAAATACAAACGGTTAAAACAGATATTAGAATAAAATAATTTAGTTGTGGCAACCATTATAAATTGTCAAATTATAATTATTCACAATATACACACATATACAATTATGCAAAGCTATGCGCATATTCTTTTCGCATGCATTTAAGTAGCGGGGAAATAATGGAGAAAAAAAATGCTTTTTAAATCATACGAAGCAAATTGTCAATAATACCCTTAAGTAAGTAAATGGAAATGATTTTATTATTTTTTTTCTAAACTACAAGTCATTAAAAATAGAGTTTTAAAATAATATATGATACACAATTTTATATTGAAAATATTATAAAAATAATTCGCGAAACCACACTAACCCATTAATCAATTGTATCGGTGATTAAGATAAAAACAACTTTAAATTTGAATACAAGCACAAAATGCCAAAGCATATACTGCTTTAGAGGCATATCAATGTTCCAGATCTTCAATGAAATATACTCAAATTATCACTTAATTTATTGTGTTTTTTTTTATGAAAACATGAAAAAAAATAAATCAGTAATATGTAAAGTATATATAATTTTAATTAACATAATTAGTATGCTTGTAAAATTATTTATATTATCGAAATAAACGTATATATATATATATATATATATATATATATATATATATATATATATATATATATATATATATATATATATATATATATATGTATATGTATATATACATAAACAACTTACATTGTTTATCAATAGAAAAATATTCCGCCTTAGGCTGAGGCTTATTATTTGGTGTTTTCGGGTAGTGAAACACACATGTATGAATATTTACGCAAATATTACCTTTAATAAAGAATGAAAGATTGTTTAAACGAGGAATAAACAGCAAACGGGGATTTTGCATCTTCTCCTATAACACCGTCTTAGAGCATTCACTTTCGTTTTTATATTCGA
Organism: Plectrocnemia conspersa; assembly: GCF_051122295.1. Lineage (NCBI taxonomy): Eukaryota > Metazoa > Arthropoda > Insecta > Trichoptera > Polycentropodidae > Plectrocnemia > Plectrocnemia conspersa. Next base: position 9,909,726 of record NW_028277171.1, read on the forward strand.
CTCGGATTACGCTTCAATTCAGATCATAAGCTTGCTACCAGTGGAGCTCACAAAAAATAAGCATCTTATCCAAACTCCATCGAAGTTCATTTTTCATCTACGAATTTATATTTATACATTAGCGCACAAGATTTAAACAGCCGGAATAACATGTTATTACTTTGGTATTTTAACTTTAATTAACGTGTATACTACGCATTACTCTCGTACAGATTGTCTTTCTAACCCACTCAGAAAATTAACTTTTTTCACACCCGTGGAGTGTTATTATATAAACTACAGTATAATAATATATATTTTTTTTATTTTAGTTATTAAAAGTAATGTTTTATGTGCTTTTCTAAAACGCTTTAAAAAAATGTATTTTATCTCAAATAGAAAGCTCTTTATGTTAAAGTTATGTAGAGAAAACATGCGATTGAAGTTATTCATAGAATTCATACAATATTAATCCCATACTTTGAATATGTACAATACATAATTTGGGAAATGTCAAATGCCCTACTTACTATGATCCCTTCAGAATATATAAAGAAATAATATATATATGTATATATATATATATATATATATATATATATATATATATATATATATATATATATATATATATATATATATATATATATATATATATATATATAATGACTTTAATATGATATATGTAAATTATATTATACCATTGAATGTTATTTTAATATAATTATACAATAACAGAATTACTTATTCGTAATACTATACAGTATTTATTATTTTATGGACTTTCAATGTAAGCCTCCAGGATATTTCTTGAATCTTTGAACAATTTCACTATTGTTTGAAATAACATCAAAATACAATATTATTCAATATAAAACAGAATATAATTAAATTTAATTAAGATGAATCGTTAATATGTTTTAACCAATCCCGCCATAATATATAAAATAAAATAACGGCTGATTTACAATTATTTTTTCTAATAAATCTATATTTCTTCATAGCTGGATTTTTAAAATAAAATGTATAAGCGTTCAAAAATTCATCCTTACAAAACAATATCCTGATTATTTAAGTATATTATGTACATAAGTAATAGGCAATTTCGTTTTCGCTAAAAATCATCACATAAATACACAAAGCCAACAAAATAAATTACATCGTACTAAGAATATTATTAAAAGATCCCTGATGCCCTTTAATTTCATGGAAAAATCTCAGTTTTATATGGTAACACGAAAAAGGCAAAACATCGACCAAAATCGATAATGCCATATTTTAACCAATAACCACTCACGCCCTAAAAATAACGATCGCCATTTGATACTTGACTTTAAATGAAGCCTTTGTTCAAAATACTTATTGAAAAAAAGTATATTTTTTAGTTTAACGTTTAAACTATACTTTTAACCATTTGAGATTGTTATCGAGCGAATAATGGTTGTGATGTGTTTCGTTCTTCTTGGTGATATGGAGCGTGCGTGTTTTGTTAACAGGAAAAATACCAGCACACAGTGTGATCCAAAGTGTATAAAAAAATAAGTTAAGATTTTTATTATAGACATAAAAAAGTATTATATTTATATTTTTAGTGCAAATATCTCTCTTAAACTGCATTTTTTAAAGTTAAAATTCAATAGACTATAAATAAGTAATTGATTAAAATATTTTAGAAATCTGATCCGAGTATTTAATGCTAGTGATATATGTATTATATCAATATTAATATATCCTTAATGGATCACGGTGGTATTTATCCTATTATCGCATCTTTGTAGCTTTTTTAAACAAAACCACAATGGTTTTGTTTAAAAAAGCTACCTGGCGAGCGTTTTATAAATTCTTAAAATAGATAAATGCTATTTAAGTTAAATTATATAAAAAAAATTTTTTTGATGGGTATATTTATATTTAAAACTATTGGTTCTTTATGTTATTTAATGTACTGTATATATATTTTGCAAAGCAAATAAACAATTAATGTATTTATTAAAAATTATAAGTAGCTGAAATTATATTAATTATGCTTTGAACAATTTAACCAATTAGCAATTCAATTATATTCTTTTGAATGTATATAATTATTTTAATTTTAAAATCATTGTGATATTTTTATATAATTTACAAAATTATATAGAAATATGTAAATCAATTTTGTCAAAAGATTGTATACAAAAGAAATTGTATACACAAGGAAGTGAACGAGTGTCTCATTATTTTTGTAGTGAGCATTTTTTGTGTCAAACCTGCCTATACTTAATTCAAACAACCTACTTTTTATGCATACTAGAAGAGCTTTCGTTGACGCCTTTATGTCATAATAATGACGAAAAAATACCGTAGAAGTGATAAAAAAATTATAATTTTTTATTTAATTCATGATTAAAATTGTCAATGTTGAATTTTGTTCTAAAATGCTTTCAATAGCATTAAGCTTTGAAGTGGGTTTGTAGATATGTAAAGTATACTGTATATGTATATTATATATACATATAATAGATATTTATATAAGGAATCAAACGAAATCGCTAGCTGTTGAAATGCTATATATTTTAATAATTATTTTATAAAGTTGGTTTTGATTACAATAGAGGTTAGTAATATTGATTAAAATTGTAATGTTTTATTTCAGTCATTGTCGTACTTTATGTTACATTAAAAAACAGTAAATTTAATTTTGTGGCTCGTATCTAATAAATAAAAAGAGTAATCTAATAACATGTTTTGAAATAGAATTTTGTAAAATGCTGTATTATTATTGATTATTTAACAGTTATTTTTGTGTTTATTATAACAATAATAAAAAAATTAAATATGCATAAATATGTTTCATTTACTATCGTTATAAGTGTATCATTCATGTTAAAAGACAATAAGCGTGTTTTCTACTTTGTACCCAGATAAACGATGCCATTAAGTCATCATTATAAATCACGCCCAATTTGGCGTGAAGTAATATTGTCAAGAGAATGTCTTTGTTGGATATTTTACTAATTTTGAAGCATAAAAACGTGTTTGATACTTGTTTTTTCCCCTAGAAAATAATGAGAGATCGCGAAAGAAACATTTACATATTTTTTTTGTAAATGAAGTAACATTATTATACCTGTATTATAATTTTTGTTTGACTTGACGAGTTCAGCTTAAACGCCCCTAGGCGTTGGCTCGTATTAGCACAGGGTGATTGCAGTATTTATGTAAGAATGAAAAATAAATAAAATATAAAGTAACATTGTATAATATTTGAGCTTAATATTTTTGTTAGAGCGTTCCAAACCCTATAGGTATCTGACGAATGCTTAACGAACGTTTCAGTTAAAGAATTTACAAATACATGTAAAAACTTTTAAATATTTAATTTTTAATCTGGTGTATTAAGCAAACAAATCTAGGATTTTTTACTATAGTTTACGATTTTACGCTATTTACTATAGTCGTCATTTTAAAACAATATAATGAATTAAGTTGGTAGCAGACTTGAAGCTTAATGGACGAGTACATATAATTACAAGGTATATTTTAAATAAAAGTTTTATCGCAATATGATTAAAACTACGGTGGCTTGAAGGGAAAAAAGAGATTTTACGTAAATCTGTATAGTTTTTACAGTTAAATGGTGTATTTTAGTTGTAATGAGTATCCAAAAAGATAAGGCTGTAGATATCAGAGTCATGAGATTACTAGCCGCGCTAAAATTATGTCGCAACGAAAAGGTTAAAGTTAAAAATTAACTAAATTGATAAAAAAAAAGATAATAAAAATCATCTATGATGAATAAACAGTATAAATATGCACATGCTGCTGTCAGGGTTTTTATTTTGTAAGTAATGACATTGTTGAAAAACTATGCCTTTGCTACATAATTCAAAAGTTTATAAATAAAGGAGACATTGATTTGAATTTTATAGCTTGATAACTTTTGCATACATTAAGAAAGTTTGATATGGTAAACTATAAAATATGCTAATATTTCATAATTATACTGCATAACTTATTTTGCTATCAATAGATAATAACCTGATTCATATGTAAAATTGATTTTTAATATACAAATAATAGTTTAGTTCAGTTTAAAATTTATAAGTTATATTTCATATAGCATCTCAAATAGAACGCTCAATAATAACATGTTTTTTTAGTCTATATCTTTCAATATGGTTGAAAACGTTGTGTATATAAGTATTATAGTTTGCTTTAAATATAATTCAATAAAGCGTAATAAAACTCTTATCCAATAATATCATTTAGAAAGTTTTTAATACGATTAAAAATTATGCTTATACTATAATATAATGAATTAATATTTGGTGCTATAATTTAAGATCTCGTGTGAAGTTTTAATATAATGTATATTAAAGAGTGTGTGTATTAATACTATGTATTTTATATAAGCTAGTGGAGTTTATATAGTATATGTATGTGCTACTTATTTTTTAATAATGAATACCATTACTCATTGGAGAAAGTTATCAAGTCATTTTGGTTATATGTGTAAAAAATAAAATAAAATGGGAATTCACTTAAAAAAATTATTACTTTTTAAAAATCGTGATTATTTTCTGCGACAGTATAGGACGAGATTAATGTCATTCGAAATAGAATATAAATTAGCCATATTATTTAATATTTTATTGGGACCAACCAAAATCGTTGCAATAAATTTAGATGCAGGAGACTTACTAAAAATTATGTCTTGGATTTTCTAAGAAAGGAAGTAATTTTAGTCGCGTAAACAAACGATATTGCGTATCCTTGCTCAAATATTATATTATATCCTTGCATGAATAAAGGCGAATGTGGTGCAAACAGGTACTACTGAAGCCCTGTATTACATATTCCACAAAAATACGGCGTTGCTAATTTTTACAATTCTTACAATCTACCATTGCCGAATAGATTCACGCCACTGATTCTGACAAAATATGTATTGGACAGTAAGAAAGAGTCATATTCTGCTAACATTGAATTTTCCCCAATTTTTTGCACTACACATAAAACACACACATAAAAATAAAATAAATTGGATTGAAAATAATTTTTTGAGCAATGATTTTATTTAGCTACGATAGCTTTATTTTTATTGAGTCATAACCATAAACGAAATGCAAGAAATCAAAAGAACTTGAAAATACGTAATATTGTAATCCGATTTTACAGATTATTATTATATAATAGTTAGACGCAGATATTTAACAAAATGTTACATGACATATTAAAAATGTATTATTGGAAAAGTATTTAATCACTTGTTGTAGTAACTTCAGGTTCAAAGGGCAAGCGAAAGCTATGATAAATATAATATAAAATTTAGCAGCAACCTTAGTAACCTTTTAAACTAAAGAAAATGTGGCAGTTAAACTCTCGACCCTCTTCTGGTTAATAGTAGAGACGCGCGGTTAAATTTAACGGAGCGGTCTACGAAGCTTTCAAGTCAAATTTATAATTTAACAAATAACGATGGACATGTTATATTTACAGGATTAAATTTAATCAAGAGTTTTCTCGTAGAATGAAACAAATCTCACGTTTAATATTTAATGTTTTAAAGGGAGCTGAAAATTTAATATTTTATGATGCAATCGAGATTTTATTAAGTCAAATGCTATAAAATCGTATTTTAGCACAAACAATTGAAAATATACAGTTATTTTAAGAGTTAAAGCTAAGAATGTAATGAAAGTTAAATATTTAAAGACATATTATATACATACATATATATTTGCATGTGTGAATCTATTATTACTGGATGTCCGCCACTCACTATCGTGAGGTACCGCAGCTAGTGAGTGTGTAAATACAGAACCCTCAACTTTTTGGGTTTTAATTTTTTTTTTGATTCGTTCTGATTTTTTCAAATATATTTTTAGTATTCAATTGTTAAAATTATAAATTAATGATTTTAGAACAGTGTGTTTTTTACCCTGAAACTGTAAATTTAAACTATTAAAGTGGTTTGTAATATCAGTTAAAATTTTAAATATATTTAATCAAGATTTCTATTCCAATTGAGAAAAGTTTTCTTTAATTAAATTTAAAATTATTTGAATTGCTTTAATTAAGTTCCGTCATACATCATTATTTACAATGAAACAACAAAACTTCCGACTGTAGATAGGTGCTGCTGATTTATAAAGTTATGGGTAATCTCTTTTTGATTTTATTATTTTGTCACGCACATTTTAATAAATCCATTTTTTTATTGAAGTGAAGTGTTATATTTGAATGAATATGTCGTTTAACATTATAAGTTCATGCAGTTAAATTATCCGAACAAATAATGCACACAACACGTTCACCATATTAAATTTTTTTCTTCCCAAAAGGATTCAATGTTTCTCGTTTTATTCTTCGGCATGGTTATGGGTAAATAATAGTTTATGAGAAATAAATAATTATTTGACAGGCGCTATACGATCGACCAGTAAGTGTCAGTGGGAGTATTCTAAGTGATGTCACATAATGCTTGATGATAACAAGGCAAAAAATGAGTTACTGCTATTTTCACTAAAATACATATTTGATAAAAAAATTATCATATTTTCTTGGCGAGTAACTAAAAATGCTGTAGTGGTAATTCAATTACCCGCGGGTAGTAGGTTGCCGACCACTGGTGTAGTATAAACTTTATATGAATCAATATGCATGCATAATTGCATATTTATATACAGATGGATGATGAAAAATAAAACTTTTCATTATGAAAACGTATTATTACTAAAAGGGGAAGTGGTTTTACTTATGTGAACACAGCTGGTAATTAATAAACTATTAAATTTGATTTGATTGTAGTATAGTATATAGTGTTTAGAGCTTTAAAAATAAATTAATGTAAAGTATCCACCGAGCCTTGAACTTGGCCTTGAGCTTGAGTTTTGCAATTTAACAGTATTTTGCAAACAATAACGACGGAAAAACTGTATTTTACAGATTCTAATAAGACAAAATAACTCTTTTAGGTAAGAACAACTATATAACTAGAGGAACAACAATAGAGATAGCGTTAATATTTATGCGCTCCTGCACCAGCGCACGCCGTCGCTGTTCGGACGTCAAGAAATATTATTAAAAGAGTTATTTTTTAATAATTTTTAGTTCATAACTTAGGGCAGAACCAATATAAAAATGATGTATTTTAAAAATCTGTCTCATATTAAGAAGATTATGATATTTTAGTTCAAATGTCTAAAGAGTCTTCGATAAATGCCAAATAATATTATGATCTGCTAAATGAACCACTACGATGTAAGTTGACCAGAAATGCTACACGTTCGATCCATACTGTAACATGATAATGCAAGCCCGCATACTCTTGTTTAACACGAGAAGTTTTGACAGACTTGCGATTAGAATTTATTACAAACACGTCCCCTTTGTTCAACTGATTAAGCGCCTGGAAATTGGATTACATATTCGGAAAAGTATAGAAAACATTGGCCTGTTCTTTATGGTTAACGTACACCATACGATAGAAGTATGTCAAAAAGCTTTATTTAATCTCATTGAAACTTTAAATAAAGGCTTGACAAACATTTCAATAAATAAATAATATAAAAGGTAAACAAATCAGGTTTCATGATGTAAAAAATAAAAAATGGGTTCCGTGACTAGATTAAATTCAGAAACGCCAAAATTGATCATTATTTTCAGGAACATTTTGATTTAAATATTGCCTAATACTTTCAATGCATATTGAACGTTTATTTGAGACGATGACTCTCGTAGTTCTTCAGATTTCGATAGAAATTCTTTAATAAATGACGTTGTTAATTGGCCATTATTAAAAACGGTGGCTGCTTATACAATAAGAAATCGTAATGTTTGAGAAAAAATAAAAGGTTGTACAAAAAAAAAATACAAAAGCGAAATTTGTATTAAGTACTTTCATCGCTATTCTCTTCCCACTGTATCAAAGTTTAACATGCTCTGTAAATACTTTTGATTGTGTTTCAATTACGTAACTTTTGATTGTTTTTTGATCCATTACATAACAAAATAGACGTGCACATGTTTACGTAATATATTATTTATCTTTTAACCGATAAAAATACTTACTGGTAATATGTCAAAGTGTGCTGGCGCTGGTATGGGGGTTGGAGGTCGTTCCATCTGCTCAGGGCCGGATCTGGCCAAGGGTGAATCTGCCAAAATAATTCATACATAAATACGTTAGTAAATATTTTATACATTAGCCATAAAAGGAATTCATAATTTTCAGGGTCCGCCTTAGGTCCTGAAATATTTGGTGTTCGTGAATTTATAGCCGGCTAAATATAGAACGAAAAGGGTCCGGAAAGTTCTTTGTTGGTTGTATTAGTAACAAGAAATGAAACGTTTTCCCCTCAATGTGGCAATAAAAAAACATTAGACCGTTTGATGAATATTATTCTATCACTCTAGACTTCTAAAGGATGAAGCGACATATGTATGTCATATATAAAACTTGATATGAATCTATTGAACGTTTTTCCATAAACCGAGAAATTAACAATAAAAATATTATTTACATTAATTATTTTTAGAACCAATCCAACGTTCAGATCAAATTACATCTTAAAATTTAGTTTATTGGAAAACCCGGTTTGAAACGAGAACTTGAAAACTTTCACAACTTCATTAAACTTTAGTGTTTATCTTGAACCATCTATATGACACAATTTTACTCTACTTACATACACATGAAATTAAATTGGCTATAACAACTCGGGAATTGGCGGATTTTTCCAGTATAACACATTTTGAAAGTTGTACTGAGAAAATAGAACAAGGACATTAAGTGAAAGAAATTAAAAGTTGTAATGCAATTTTTAAAATAAAATCTTATAATATAGAACGAAATGATCTTGTGAAAAAAGTTATATGAAAATAATATTGACTAAAAGTATGTTACCACCTGATTGACGTTTATATCAAATCATGAAAGACAAGGTCAAATATTTTAAAAATAAATTAATAAGAAAATAATATTGTAACTATCTTACATTTAAAACGAATTTCGACGAAGTGATTCATAAATATAATTTGATTCATAAATGTCACAGATAGTTGAAAAAACTTCGAACGGGAAATTACGATATTAATAATATTTCTAAATGTGGGAGACCAGCAAAGATAGGCAATGTTGTGCTAGCTGCAAAAATGGAAGCAAATCCTACAAATCAATAGTACATAAACACATTTAAAAGATTGGGAAGGCTTGGAAACAAAGTGTATTAATTCCAAAAGAATTGAGCGAAGAAAATAATTCGGCGTGTATCCGCATATCCAAAGAGTTTCTAGATATTGCAGCTGAATCGCATTTTCTCGATTATTTTATAACCGGTGTTGGGAAATAAGTGTTGTACGACAATAATGCTCGTAGAAGACAGTGGTTATCTAAAGGTCAAGTAAAAAAATATGCCTTGAAACCCTGGCTCAATGAAAATTTTTTTTTTGTGTGTACGGTTGCTTGCAAACGGACTGTGCATTACGAAACTCTTATATCTGGCCAAATAATAACAGTAAGCTTAAAGTGAACTAGAAAAGGTCTGACCTTGTCAACATGGCAAATATGTATCCATGTGGTGAAATTGACTCTTGATAAATTCAAGGAATTTATCTGAAAGGTTTTATTTCATGCACCTTATTATACAGACTTTTTCCGACTACTATTTATTTCGATCGATGTAATACTTAAAAAAAAGTGGCTATCGGGAAATTTTGAATCAAAGCCTCCAAGATTTTATGATAATTGAATTAAAAATTAACTGAGAGGTATGAGATTCTTTTAAAGAAAATTATATTTTGAAAACACATTTAAAAGTTATTTTTTAGTTTCATTAAATAAACGACATTTATTTCTAGGTAACTTTATATTAATTATTATTTATACACTAAAAAATTAAACTGATTCTTGATAGTAAAGTTCTCTTATAAGAAGATATTGCTATTAGCAGACATTTCTTTCGAGAGTCGATTTGATCTTTTTATAAGCAAATAAACAAGTTACTTGTATTACGTAAATTTAGGTTGAAACAGTGAGCAAGATCACAATTTGCTAGCGTGTTCTGAAGCAAAAAACTTGAGTTGAGAATATAAATTAGGTAGATAATTAATATTTATTTGGAATGCAAACATATTATATAATTTTATATGTTTATATATAATATATAATTTTAAATATAGGACACTGTATGACTTTTTGATTTTTGCTACAAAGATAAGATAACACATTACATATGTAAATTAACATGCGAGTTTTAATTTTGTTTTTTTGATATCTTAAGATTTTTGCTACAACTCTGTTGTATTAATAATATTAAATAGTTATTTTAAGTATAGATTTAAATAATAATTATGATAGTTTATTTATTTTTTATTCATATTACAATCAAACTGCCAGCGCAACTAATTTTTTTTCGTATTATTTTTAATATATTTAAATTTATTTATAGCTCAGATTTAAGTTTTAGATTACAATTATTGATTTCTAAAGAAGATCATAAAAATCGTTAAATATATTTTTTGTAACGAAAGTATCACTATTTTTATTATATTTCTGTACTTATTTATAGATTTGTCAACTATTGCTCATACTAAATACGGATGGTTTACACTAAAAATAAATACTTTCGTAATTAGGAAAATATTTTATACCATATACTAATGTTGCTGAATCATGTTAATAATGTCATAAAATGTATAGAATTTTTTTTCGATTGTTTATGACTCGTAGCTTTTTTCATATTTTCGATAGGATTAAGATAGTTAATAAAAAAATATTTAATATACGTATTTAATAAAATGTTTTATATGTTAAATTATGCAATGATTAAAAATTAAATCTTTTTTATTTTTGTGTTAATATATTTATAGGAATAATAATTTTATATAAATTACGCAACACATCTATTCGCAAATATATTTATATTTTATCTCAACTCAGAAACATGCGTACTGTTTTATTATCGTTGTGGAAAAATTATGTTTACAATTGTTTAAAAAATGAAAACTTCCCTAATGAAAATTTAACTAATAAATATTGAATTTATTCTTGAATGAAAAAAATACAAGGCAAACATATATCCGGAATTGTAATATATAAAAATGAAATTTTACTCAATATTTATATTATTTTATGAAGCTGTAGCAGCATTTATATAATCATTGAAATTAAAATTAATGATTCATTAAATTTGCTGAGAATAAATTATGACTTACACGTGTAGCACTTTATACCTAAATAAATAATAATATTACTACGGTTTTTAAATTACATAAAGGTCAAACGGTGGTTTAACTTTATATTTTACCATAAATTAATTGTAATATGAGTTAAATATAATTATTCAAACTCTGATGAATGGTGAGTGCGAATTTAAGCGACGCTCTTTATCACATTTGCATAATTTCCTTCCCGAAATGTCAGAATTCGAAAGCCATAACGTAATACAAGATAACGAGTATGCAATAACAATAAATCGTATTCAAATCCGTATGGATGTAAACATGTCGTTATCACAATCGCTTCACGCGCGGATAAACTTTATCGAACTTTTCGTAAATTATTTAAGCTTGAAGAGGCGGGAAAGTAAATTTTTAATAAGGTTAATTATATAACGAACCGATTAACATATTGAACGGTTATTTATTCATAAACTGGATCAAGTCGAATGTCATCGGTAACTAATCGCGTTAGTTGAACCGCGATCGATCCGTATGATACGAGCGAGTTTCGCAAAAGCCGACGAGAAACTGATGCTTCGCGAGAGAAACGGATAGTGCAGAATTTTAGCCCTTGGCGCCGACAGGGGTAGCCAAGCTTTTGAGACGTGAGCAATATAATTTGCATATTACATATATTTATAAAATGTATGACAGATCGATTTGTTGAATTTGAGCGTTGCCATTGAGTTATCGTATTTGTCTATTGCGATCAATATACGTCAAAAACCAAACAATATAAAAAAATAACTACAACCTGGCAACTATAGCTTTGTTATTTTGAGTTGGCTATATTAAATATTACTTAAGTTTTCTCATTTATAATTCTAAAAATAAATAATTTAAATGTATAAGATGTATCATAATCTATAACTGTAATTGAACATATATTTTAATATGAAGAACGATGAATTACTATTTTTAACCCTTTATGTGCCACAGACGCCATAAGAAGCTCTGTCAAGTCATGACCATATTGACACGGCCTTCATACGTAGCTCTCTACTGTTTAGATATATAGAGCCATCTATGGAGAAATGTTTAAAAATATTACCACTTATATAGCATTAATAAAATGGCTAAAATTACACGTTTAACTTTTAAACGTCACCAGGGCTGTCACAAACCATTTTCGCCTTTGTAATTTTTAATAACAATTGACAATTAAACTAATATCATTTATGCTTCTCAAGGCTAAAACGTAGTATAGCCAATAAGGGATGTCCTCCGGTTCACTCTTTGTAATATGCTACTTCTCGCCAAATTTCACGCTCAGATGATGGGGTGAAATGCAAAAAATGCCTCAAAAATTTATTATTTTTGATATATTGATGAATTATATTTTATAAAAAAATATGTATTTTTTTTATTTCTTGTAAAAATGTTAGTTTGATAATAAAACAAAAATTAATTTAATATTGTTTTGTTGTTACAATCCTAGTACTACGGTTTTAACAGCTGCAAATAGTGGCAAAATGCACAAAAAACGGCACCTTTTCGGTTATAAGCATCTTTGATACTTAAAATATATTTTATTTTTAATTCTAAGAATAGCTGGCACTGTGATCGTGTGCTACAAATTTTACCATGGCACGTAAAGGGTTAAAAACGTATATAAACAGAAAATAATAATTCAATGTATTGCGTTTGTAGCGAACATTTTTCTGTATATCCTTATTACTTGTTCTATATTATCTTTTTAGAATAATTGTTAAGTAGGAATTAAAAGCTTATTTTTAAAACATGAGTATTTAATTAGCAAGAAGAGATATTAAAATAAGCTTATATATGAGTATATTTTTAAGTGGATGGTAATAATAGTAAATTTCTTGTTAAGAGTTTATATAATTGTGGCAATGCTTAAAATTAATCATATGTATTCGGTATTAAAAACTTTGATACGATTGGATTTGAAATAATGTCGAAAATAACCAAGCACTTCATCTGTGACGTCATAAGTGGATAAAGTTGACATCACAAAAGTAACTGTCAGATTACTTATTTATGACGTGCTTTGTTGTTCTTCGACGGCAGTATATCGACGATGATAATGAAAAGTATTGTGATTATATTTTGATTTTATCCTATATATTTTTAGCATATAAATAATATAATAAAAAATATCTAAATATTTACTCTTTATAGCATGTTATATAAATATAGAGCTATATTAATTAGTTAATAATAAATATTTTAGTAAATCATAAAATTAGTGTATTTTGGATTTACCAGAATTTTTTGGGATATTTTCAAAAAACAGCATTTGTAGTCCAAATTCATCATCTTGTTGAACACACTGTGTATATAGAGACAAATTTTGTGTTTCTGAATATAATAAGTCTCGCATATAGCAATCAGCAATATCGACATAGAATTCAGGCATTTCTATTATATATAATTGGAATGTTTTGTGTATTTGGATATACTTTAGCAATGTTTATGACGCTGTGGTAATAGCAAGACTAAAAAATAAAATCATTAACAGAAATGCAATATTATTTTATTACGGTTAATAGTACGGAAACTGTGGTTAAATACTGATTAAAGGTATTAATTTTGCGATTATTTTTACTTGGTTTTAATAATAAATTAAAATATTATTTGAAGTATATAATATTATAAAAAAATATGGTTTAGAATCACTGTATTTCAAACATAAAAGGCTTCAAACGTTTATTATCAGTTACGGCCAACCAAACATGTTTCGACGCTATTCATTCAATATTCATTGTTATGAATTCAAAAGAGTATTTTATACCTTAAATTAATATAAGAGCATTTTAATATCTTAAATTATGATGTGTATAGAAAAATATTCATCTTTCTAATGTATTTTTTTAACGAGATAAAAAGTTTTACAACCCCGGCCGGTAAAACAGTAGTTGGGGTTGACCTTAAGAGTAGAAAGTCTTGCGCAATGTGAATTTCCTTATTCTGCTCTTCTTCACGCATTGTTTGGATTGCCAATCAATTTTACGAGTACAAAGCATCCTTTATTAGACTAGAAAGAATAAATAAATTAACATATGTTGTATTTATTTTATATATTATTACAACACCTTAACTGTTTATTTTCCTAAAGTAATGATAACATACTGAGCCAATTTGTTATAATAAACTTCCAAAGGGAAAAATTAAAACAAGACTAATTAAACTTTGTTTGTGTCTCGTGTTTTTAGTAATGAGAACATTGTGTGGTTAACCGCTAAACTTTGTTTTAGTGCGTAAGTTTTAAGTTTGACATTCAATTAAAATTGCATGAAAGTGTATGCTTTGTATAATTTATATAAATATTTCATACAGCTGTGAAAATAAAATCAATTCAATACACTTTGTTTTGTATAGTCCAATTATACCCTAAGCTTGATAGAATTGCTTCAAGTAACACTAATTAACAAATGTTTATTTCCTTCGTGTTGGGTTACTTGCTGGATTTAGTATAAGGATCGACCTTAACAATATTTTCCCAATTATCCTTTCATTATGAATAGCTATTGGGCCGGTAAACCCGTTCAATAGTCAGTTCTTGTTTGGGGTTTCCGGCTTTTCTATTTACCGAGAACATAAGTGACTTTTCCTTAAATAATTTAAATAAAGCACAGATTTAAATTAACTAATTTAATAATTAAAATAGAACTATAATTTTTTACAAAAATTGTGCATTTTAAAGATGTATGTATCATATCAGATTATAATTAGATGAAACGTATATTTTTTAATCTTTCGTTGCAACCTGACAAGCATAAGCTCAATGCGTTACAACGATGTAAATCAGTACCAACTGTGTAATTCAATCAAACAATATCTACAAGCAGGGCTTCTTTTGCGTTGGAACACCTTTTTTACGGTATTTTAAATGTTTCAAAAGCAATTGTTAGTGAATACACGTGCGTAGCGATTGACAATCTGCGGAATATTTTATTTTTTATTTTTACAAAAATGTGACTATGTAATACACTTATCATTATTTATTTATAATTATAAATAATGACAAGTGTGTAAATGTATATAATACTACGTATGGAAAAGTTTAAATCATATAATTTTACTAGCACCTGTCAGATAAATTATATTTTTACTAGTAAACATATATAATATATATCTACCGGTGAAAATGTATTCCAATATGATTTCACCAAAATTACATATTTAAAAAAATATTATTGGGATAGATTCAAGACTGTATTTTTGGATTTTCTTTAAGGATAAGCCGAGAATTTCTGGTTTGGAATTTGGGACGACATTTAAGATGTGATCTCAGTGATCGTTTTTTTTAAATATTTCGATTTCATTAAATGACATGCATTTTTCTGGCTTAATCCAAGGGAGTGCAAATGTCCCAATTGCTTTTCCAAATGACGTCTCTGATTGTGAACCGTGGATGTGCTGCAGCTGTTGTACTTTTCATATGAATAAAAAATTATCCTATTGAATTGTAAACATATTATTCCATATTGAAAGAGTCAATTTAAAAAAGGATGATAGAAAGCAAAAATGTTGAGTTCGCCCTTTGGGCTTGTGTATTATATATTAGATATTAATGTTCAGTTGACATTTGGAAAGATGAGAATTAGAAACATTTTAGTCAGACTGCCACTAAACGAAAGAAATGATTAATGGATTTTGCTAACACATTCTCGAAAAGACATTCTGAAAAAATATTGGGTTTGATATATGCTATAAGTTCTATTCCTATTTATTCAAGTGAATATGAACACAGGTTTTCGTGAATGAATTTAATTATTACCTCAAAAGAGCTTCGTTCAATACCAATACAGTTTCGACACTTCTGTTCATCAAACTTGTCGGACCACCTTTGCCACATTTTGATCCTTCAAAATACGTTAATCTATGGTTTCAGTCATAGACACCAACACTAAAAAAGTGAATCAAGACGATTTATCAGACGAGAATTTGACAATACTTTGGAAATCACTATATACATTTATTGAAATATATGTTTTACAATTTTATTTTATATTTAGTCTTTAGTTGTATATTTGTATTTATTTGTTTATTTACCTTTAGATTTGACATGTCTAAAATAAAGAAAAAAATATGATATATTTTACTTAATTTTTTATGCACTTCGTGGCATAGGAATAGCTGCTTTAAATTTAATTTAAATGATA
The DNA here is from genome assembly GCF_051122295.1 of Plectrocnemia conspersa. Classification (NCBI taxonomy): domain Eukaryota; kingdom Metazoa; phylum Arthropoda; class Insecta; order Trichoptera; family Polycentropodidae; genus Plectrocnemia; species Plectrocnemia conspersa. The sequence continues at coordinate 9,926,036 of NW_028277171.1, forward strand.
TTTCTTTTGTAAAAAGCTTGACAAGAAGCGAGTTCCGGTACCTTTGTTGTTTAAAAATAAGCTCTGCCTACAAGTAAGTATTGATTTAAAACACCAGACTGAAAATGCGGGAATCATTGGCATTTATATAATTAATTATAAACAGCTATGTATTATAATTAACATTCAACATACAGTAGAACCTCAGATTGCAAGTAGCTTGGTTTATGAGTGTTTTGCAATATGAATATCAAAAAGCTTTATACCAAATTAATATTTCAGCAATGCATCAAAGTGACTACAGGAACAAATCTTACCCTGAGAGATTTTTGGAAAATGATTTCCATATCGTAAACAGCCTTAAGATCATGGGTGAGGTTACCAAGAGTACCCTCAATTATATTATACTTTAAAAAAAATAGTTAAATTGCGTTGACTGGTTTGCTTATAAAAGAAAAGATCACGGGACTGGATTAAATGAGGACGATAATCAAAAGTTGGTGGAGGAACATGGCCAGAAGTTGACCACCGAATAACTATTAGATCTGCATCGCAAGATACATCACGAGGCTATAAAGGAGGAGGATAAAAATACGGAGAAATCCCTCACTTCAAATGCGATGCAAACTGTGATAATGCTGTTAAGGAATGTCACATTTTTGCAAAATTCTTAAAAGGAAACAAGTGTCGTTATATAGATTCCTAGTTAAAGTTCCACGAAAAGAAGCAGATTTTATTGAGCTATTAGTGATTCCGATGTAAATAATTTATGAATGAAATTATTTTGTATTAAATTAATAATAATAAATACGTGTATACATTTATATATAGATATTTTAATCAGATATGATGCAATTAATGCAAAGCCGCAAATATTCTATCTAGTGGGTTTGTTGCTTTAGTATTTCGTATTAGTGTCGAAGCTTTAGATTTAAAGCTTCGAATTTCCCGTTTAGGCTCCTACATAAATAAATATTTGATAATAGCGATATCTCCAGCCGATTATGATCTAAATACGTGCCATAGGGGATCAAAAACCGTCTCACATAGTCATCAGTTGCTCACAACCAGTGGGTTCTTCCCGGGATTTTCCGAGAGAGAAATCCCAAGATTTTTTTAATTTTTATAATCCCGACTTCCTGAATAATCGTTTCAAAAAACGATAAATAGTGATGGTTTAACATTAATAATATAATATCGATTATTTGTATAAATTTCAAGTTCTATCTCATAACAAGGTCAAAATTTATTGCTGTTTTATTACCTGTCCACATCCTCTGTAAAAAATACAGAAAATAAAAACATTTTATAAATCTTAAAAATAATATTACTAACTCTGATGTAAAAATAATCAACCTGGATATACCAAAGGTTTATGTAATCATTTCCAATCCGTACTTCACTTAGTATAGTGGTAAAAATAATGATTCTATATAATAAGGTTTTGAATATTAATATCAGAATCATGTTTTCAATTAAACTTTTGTGTTATTGAAACGAAAAAATAAATCATCTGCTAAATTTAGCTTATGAACTGTGCAATATACAAATAGGGGCAAATTATTAATTTTCAAAACATGTGCCCTTACTAAAAATATATTATTAAAAATATTTATATTTTACATGTTTTTTTTTATAAGTTTCATTTTAGGGCCTTGTTCATTTTGAATCATGTGTCTGTGTACCTGTTACAGATGCATTTAATTTTATCTAATGTTTATGCATAATTCCATAATTATATTACATTCCAGTAAATCATCAGTGATGCGCTTTTAAAAATTACCATCATATCCAAAAAAACTTTTCGCATAAAATGGATTATTTACATTATGACATTGACGTGACGGTAGGTGATTCGCGAATTGCCTTTGTCCTTTTTTTAACCTGAAATCGTGAGGCCAAACTCAGTAGGCTAACCCTCCGAAGCGGGCGAATAATCGATATGCCCTTTTGCTGTGCACGCGTATTTTCCATGCCGGCATGCCATGACACAGAAAATGTGGCCGTGCGTGAAAAGCGCGTGGAGTTTCAAGGTCAATTCGAATCCCATTATTAACGCAGTTGTTCCTTATCGTTAAAACACTATCGGCGTTGCGGGAAATGCGTCATTATACATATGTTATACTGGATAGTGGAATACTATAATTGCCCATTACCATAATTATTTTGTGATGTTGACAGATCAGATATGGGGTGGTAGAGTAGACTGCAGCAGATTTGAGTTATGAAAACGTCATCTACAGATGACCCATAATCACATGCACTACGCAGTCGTCTCGTTTTGTCAGCAACATTTAGTAATATTGCTGCATTAGTATTTCTATGCTGAAGCAGACGCAGCTTATGCCAAATAGTATCGTAGCGCCTTATTCGTAGAACGCATCACTTTGTTCTGAATTTTATAGATAGATAGTTATATCTTTTTTGAACATACATACGACTGGATAGCATATTAATTGATTAAAACTTGTTGGCATGTTGGTTAGTAATTATAGTAGAATTTACCAAAGCGACAATTTAGTGCTTTACGTTTAGATCGTTATCGGTATCGGATCAATACTTCTACATATTAAGATTTATTCTTATTTAATTTAATATATATGTATTTATCCACTTGTTGATTTTGCAAATAACCAATTGCGGTTCATTACTAGATTCCTATCGTCAGTACTGGTCTCAGGCACACATATGTAAGAATATATTCTTTATTGACAATGAATTTATATTTGTCTAATATATTAGACATGAACAATAACTTATAGATTTGTAGTGAAAGTATAATATCATTATGTTATAATATTTATTTTTTCTTTTTATATTAATTAAGCACTAAGATCAAGTGCTCTTCATGTAAATCAAAATAATAAATCGCAATTAGCTGCTTATCTTTTAGTTTTAGTCTAATAGCAGCTTCTCCGATAACTTTTATTAAGCAATTTCAGCCGGAATGAAATGGAATCTGATTTTTCTATCATATAATCACTTTAACAAGCCTTGTTTTTTTAGGAACATATTTCAGTCAAAATAACATACGGGTAAGTTCCATGATAGTATATATAATAAAATAATATCCAGCCACTTATCTTCTATTTCTGTTGTAACTTTAGTCATAGGACTATTAACTCTGTTATTTATTACAGTCATATTTTCATTAGCTGGCTTGAAAGTGATTTAAAGCATTTTTTCTAAATGATTTACACGAAGTTCTTATTTTTATTGGCTTGTTCTTGCCCAAGTACCATCTTATTTTCAATGGGAAAGTATTTAAACTACCAGTGTTGTTGTCTTTTGAGTGACCCTCCGCAAAGCGTATTTTGTATTTTTATCCGCAGTCACTATCTGGAGAAATGATTTAATTTTTATTTATTTTTTGTAAGTCGATGTATAATAATATTTAATATATCTTGGCAAAAGAATTGTAAATTATTTGCTTTTTCTCTTGTTAGAAACCATATGGTTATTTAAAGAAAATATTTATTTTATTTGAGTCATCTGGTAGTCTTCAGAAAATGCTTGATTATTATATTTAACGCTAGATCAGATTCCAATCCCAAATGCACATCTTAACGTTTCTCATAGTATTTGAGACGAATACCTTTAATTTTAATTTAATATGCACAAAGATTTTCTCATGGTGGAGTCCTATTTTATTTAGGAAGCCCCTTTTTGATCTTAGACGTTTAAACTTTGTCTCTGCATATCACGTACCAAAACTTGATTTGTCAGCAGGTTTTGTGATTTATTAGCATAATATTACAATTCTCATGCCTGTATATTTGGCTGAAAGCTTTTAGACCTGTCTTCATTTCTTAAAACTGAATAGTCTTAAATTGTTTAAATTGTTAAATTGAAGTAGCTCATTATTTGAGAATTTTTGATACCTAATAAGTAGGACATAGTTCAACAAAAATTAATAAAGATATTCATCAGTAAGAATAAAAAATCTGCAATGATCGGTTGAAATTATATTTATATAATAATTACTAAATTTGATCTTCCAGATTCGATAAAAAATACAAAAAACACTATAGATTCGAACCCAAGTTATGCAGGTTATAGTCGCCTACTTATACCACTCATCTATCGTGTTTGTAATTATATATCTACTATATATTATTACATACATTTCTTGATCGTAAATGTCTACATATTATATATGTAAAATTAATCAAACTATTAAATAAGTTATTTTAGTTTTTCATAATAAAAATAATATTTTTTTATAATGAATATTACGTGTTTTATTGGGTCGACAATTTTTTGCTATAATATAACGATCTACTTTTATGATAAATTTTACAAAAATTCATAAGAACTTCACAATGCTATTTTTATTAAAAATCTGTTTTTTATGAATAACAAAATATAAATCAATGCATATTTTTATTTTAAACTTCCTTAATCGTATGGTAATTCCAGCGAAATATTACATATAGTCTTTAACTAAAGTAAAATTGACTATAACATATTTAAAATATGTATAACTTGAATACCAAATCAAATAAGTTTTCATGAGATATATTAATTGAAAATGTGGGTAGGATGAAGAACATTTATTAAAAGAGGTTTGCTTTTTTTAAATTAATTTTGAGCGCAATTTACTTTATTTTATTGACCGCAGAATTTTTTCAGTAATAAATATTTTATTCTACATCGTACAGGAACAAACATATTATATTTGTAAAAACGGCAATGATTAACAAGCGCACGTGACGATCGGAGAGAAGGTCACTTGAGAATGCACTCAAACAAAGAACAGTTGGTGTCTTTATACATAATAAAATACCAATACAATTGCTGTCAAGCTATTGAAATGTGACTAGCAAGTACACAAATTAAAAGTAGTCAATGACATTGTTGTCAAATCTCTATGTAAATTATGACCGTTAAAAGGCCATTCTTATATAAAAAGTAACAGACGACAACCGCATGTTTCAGTCTATAATCATTGCATTGGACCGAGAGTTAAGATCAGGAAAGCACCTTTAATATCTCCAAACAAGTATATAAGTGCAAACAAGCATATTATCGACACTACTTTTCGGAATACACTTCCAACAGAAAATCATATCTGGAACTTCTACAAGTCAAAAATTGTTTTTCTTACCATTTCGCTTTCGCTGCGCTAAAATCGACCAATATGATTAAATTTTTTTAAATTCATAATTATACTGAAAAGTTTAAAACTTTAGATTAATGCAATATGTAAATTGTCACGTAATACAAATGTTTTTAAAGTGCATTATCGAAGCAAAAATGAATAATCTGCCGAAAATCGATGATAATCATTATCGAAAAAACCCACAAAAAATAGTTTGGAAATCAATAGAATTACATTGATTCTTTCAAGTTCATCTATAGAACAAAGCTAAAGCTAATAAATCACAAAAAAGCCAATTCGATTTGTAATATAGATATTTAGAAGTTTACGAAAAAAATTAGTTTCTTTGTTGAAATGGGATACCACAATGGAAAACTTTTTAGCAGCTTAAGTTAAAAAGTATGCGCTATAACCCAGAAATGATAAAAATATTTGCCTTGAGAAAAGATAATGAGTGCATTCTCGTTTTACTCGAAACACTGGTTACTAATCTGTTTAAAAAACTCTCCACCCTTATACATATATTTGGTCGTAAACATCGTTTGGCGAAAACAAAATATCCTATGGAGGAGGCTATATGGATATGGGAATAAGAGTAACCAATAATCATTTCCCCCTCAGACACATTGGCTGAGGATTTCCTTTCAATCACTTTGTTTGAAAACTCCTCTGGGACTTTCACACACTACAATCAAGGGGAGGGCAACTAAACCTTAGACCAGCAAAAATCGCAAAAGCCACCGCTTCTCTCTTCACATCACCTGGTTCAGCTTGACATCTGAAACGCCAGAAGACTACGGAAGTGCCCACAAAAAAATTGCAATTATAGTATAACAAATTAAATAAATAATAATCAATAACAAAATAAGCCCGCTGAGACAAAGGTCACGACAAATCTTATCTTAGTTGCATTCCTTATGCCAGTATTTGGCAATGTGTGTTATATATATATTTTCTATTAATTATTCCAGTCAATAATATTGTACACATTACAATATTATTAACTAAGATCTTAAGTTAATAAATTTAATACTTCCAAATAAACGGTAAAAAATATTATTTATAGACACAATTTAAAATTCGATAATCCATTATGAAGAGTTTATTGCCTTTTTAATGTGCTTCGTCATTTGAAGCTCAATGGGAGTACATAATCAGATTATCCGAACAAAAAATTCAATAAAGAAGCCTCACTTTTACATGTCCCCGTGTACGCTGAAACGCAATACTAAAAAAAAACACTTTTAATTAATCTTGACGAATATGTTACAGTAGATATAATTCCAATATAAAAATCGCTAAAACGGAAGCTTAAACAAGTCAACCGTGTCACGATACACGAATTGTTGATTAGGCATGTTATCGAACCAGGTGTGTTAAAACTGCAATCTAAAAGCTAATTTTGATATTATTATAAATTCATATACGAAGTGTGTTTAATTTACTACGTTCAATAACTTTGTTAATCATATAGAAGATTACAATTTCATCGAATGAAAGTGATGGGTTAATTTGCGGTGTCTGATCAGATTTGTGGGATTAACTGAGTATTTGCTCTGAGCCACTATAATAGCGGGGAAACGATTGAGACCAAACTATTAATCTATCAACCAAAGTTAAGTGTTTGTAATTCCAATTGATTGGTTCTCGTATTGGATGACCACTTTCATAGATTACATCAATACAAGTGTATACCAGCTAAAATCTCAACAGATATTACTTTGAATATTACTGAACAACAATTTTTTTTACCCAAAGATTAGATAACTAGTTTTTTAAGACACTGTCTATTATATAAAAAATATGTGTACCATACCAGCTCCTCTAAGCTATCGTCGGGCAAGCTCGTTTAGAAGCTGGATAACTCATGTCATGTTCGATATGTTCAAGAATAAGAGACGATATTGCGACTTTAAAGCTCACAGCTGGAAATTATAAGCATTTGGTAAATACAATAATATTTTCAACGAACAGTGAATTTTTTTATGTATACGTATGTATACAGGTGCATGTTTGAGTTTATGTATGGTATATGTATGGTGTATGTACATACGTATATAAAATGTTAAATAAAACTTATTTGTAGAAAATCCATAACGACGTATTGAACTAACTTGTCAATTCATGATGATCGAATTTGAAATAACAAATTTTAAGCATAGATTGAACGTTTTAAATTAATTTAATAGTACTACGATAAATATTTGCTGAGTTAATCCAGAAAATACGGCTGAATAAATTTATATTTCTTTATAAAATATTTTACTTTTATTTAAATATATATAGTCACCATGGACCTACTTACTTAAAATTAATTTGGTGAACTTTAGAATGAGTTTTTAATCAAATAACATAGATTGTCTTGTTTCTGCTTTCTTTTTCTACAATCAAATATTTTGTAAGCCGTTTCTTTAAGAAGTATTTCTCAAAAGATAGCGCTTCACACTCATAGTCATAGTGAAAATCTTGAGAGCACAGATGCAACAAAAATATCTCACACCTATACTCAAAAATAATACGTATAACATAATTTCATAGCTAATAAAGTCTCATTTATAACAGGATTTTATCTATTTTTTACACTTTTTATATTAAATTATTATTATTAACCCAAGAATTTAATTAAAGCGATGATCTCAATATTTAGTGGTAATGTTACAAACCTACACAAATTAATTTGACAATAGTGAACAAAAATTTGACGACGAAAAATGAATAATACGTCATTTAGGGTAGAATGAGAGGAGACAAAGACGCCAGCTGAGCTATCAACCGAAAGGTCACAGGAATGTAGGGATCGTCAAATATTCGCCCACAAGAAAGCGTTTCACCCGAGTTCGAGCCACAACCTTTCAAAACGGTATACTAGTAGATAGTGCTTTGAAATACTCACATTGTATGTAGGTTTTTGTGGTAATTTTAATCAATCAAACTCACACAAATAAAATATAATACTAAACCATTTTGTCACGCGCGAGGCTTATAATCTAGACTTCGATAGATGTCCAATAAATATTCATTATATCCATTTGCGTGTCTATAATTGATAACCAAATGTGTTTCATAAATATTTTTCAATATTTTTGTAGGACAATGCGATTGTAAAAACACAAATAGCAATTTCATGTTTGAGAAAATTATACAGCTTTCAATAATTCAATATTTACGGCGGTATATAAGCGTTCAGTATATATATATGATTTAACAGCTCTGTATATTTTCTGGACAAAGCTTACATTACACATCTATTTGAATTATATTTACTCGATTTCTTGAGTAAAATGCGGTGTCGATGTTATATACTATTTTTTTGCAATCGTCTCGATGGCGTAAATTGCGTATATTAAGTTAACTAGTAAAAATTGTCTAAAGATTTAGTTATATCAAAAGCAATGAACTGCTCGTTTCAAAAAGCTGGAATGGACTCAAGTTCCGAGTTTATCCGTTTCTTGTTTGAGAAATTAGATAAAAACTGTTTCTTAAAGACAATTAGCAGGAATGTACTTTTTCTATGAAATATGTATCTGAAAAGATGTACCGCCTTTCATGGTTGTGCAATTGCTTTCTGTTCTGAGAATGACGCATAAGAATGTTCCATAATGTAATTATTATCGTTTGACATTTAAAGTGTTTAAATAGCAATTATTTTTATATGCATATGATTTATTCTCTTTATTAGAAAATTTTTATTTCATGCACTCGTGACATATCACAATTTTAATTAATCATAATATATTTATTTGTAAGATTAGGATTAGTTAGGAAAACTTATAATAACTTATAAAAACTTAAAATATTTTATAATTGATCACAATGATTATTATAGCAAACACTAATAATAAACTTACAGGCACGATAGAAATTAATTAACACTAGGGTTCATATGGTATAATACACCTATACCTCGCTTTACGGCCTAGATACGTTCCACGAAACTTGGCCGCAAAGCGAAAAGCCGTATAACGAATCAATTATTATAATACAAATTCATACAAATTCAATGGGATCGGTTCCAAATTTGTTAAATATGTAACATGGTTAATCATTTAAAATGCATTTTATCTTTTTATTTCATTTAAATCAAAAATACATACATAACAAGACATACATTTGTACATAAAATAATAACAGACTCCAAAAACCAAAAATAATCCATAAACAAAAATGAAACAACTTCATGTTACATAAAATATGTGTATGAATACAAACATAATTTTTTTTAAAATGGCTTTAATCTGAAGACGATGAAGAAATGGTAACCTGCAGATCACTGTCGTTCTCATTTTTCGCTGGTAAGGATGGGCCTGGCTTAAAAAAATTGTCCAACGTTGTTTGTCTTGCCTTTTTGTCTCTTTCGTTCTTTAGTGATTAATAACAGCTAATGGCTGAGTTAATTCATCGAGAAACTTTAGCGCTACGTTCGACGTCAGGATCGTTTTCAAGGAAGATGTTTATTCCTTGTTCGAAATAGGAAAAAGCTTTTGACAATTTTTTTGATCTTAGCTGTTTGAATACAACAGGCTCTCTTCATCAAGTGCCGGTTCTGCTTGCATCTGAATGAGTTCCTTATATGAAAGGGGTTCCCTATCAGCTTCAAGTAGATCAAGCACATCACGTTCGTTCGAACCTTCAAAGCCGAGATCATGTGCTAGATCCAAAATGTTTTGCCTAATTTCAGCAAGGCAATTAACTTCTTCATCAGTACTTTTTACACATTCTGGCCATAGTTTTTTCCAAACATGGTTCATTGTTGTTAATTTTAATTTCTTCCATGATTCACTGATGCTGTCAACAGCATCCTTGATGTTAAAATTTTTCCAAAATGTTTTAATTGAAGATTTACCATCGGTTTCCCTTATAAGTTGTCGGAAAGTTCGGCGTAGGCAATATGCCTTAAAAGTGGCTATTGCACCCTGATCCATTGATTGGATCAGAGCTGTTTTATTTTTCGGAAGGTACTCAATCATGACATCTTCAGATAGTTCGGATTAATTAGTAGGAAGCCCTGGTGCATTATCCAAAATTAGCAAAGCCTTGTTGCTTAAGTTATTGTCTCGCAAATATTTTTTCACTTCTGTGCAAAAGTAATTTTTGAACCAATCCTCTAAAATAGCTTTAGTCATCCAAGCTTTCTTGTTGGATCTCCATATGACGGGTAATTGGTTTTTATTTAGTCCTTTAAGAGGCCTTGGATTTTCGGACAAATACATTAAAAGTGGTTTTAGCTTAAAATCACCCGCGGCATTTGAACCAAGTAGCAAAGTTAATCGTTCTTTAGACACCTTATAACCAGGCGCAGATTTTTCGGTTTTTGAAATGTACATGCAATCAGGCATTCGCTTCCAATAAAGCCCTGTTTCGTCTACGTTAAGCACTTGTTCAGATTTATGACCACCTCTTTCAATAATTCCCTTTAAAATGTTGGGATATTCCTTAGATGCGGCCTCATCGGCGCTAGCTGCTTCACCTTTCATTTTAAAATTATGCAAATTAAATCTATTTTTAAAGTTTTTAAAAAATCGACATCGAAAAAAAGTTTTTTTGCCGTTATAGCGAAACATTTTAGGCCGTAAATCGAAAACGTGCCTTAATTGAAGAGGGCCGTTATAGCGAAAGGCCGTATAAAGAGCGACCGTATAGCGAGGTATGGGTGTATATGAACCCAGTCCTTTCAGATGCTAAACACGGATCTTTACCACTGATATATCGTGCTGGTTTTAATAAAACTTTTTGTGTCGTGTTCAGCAATGGATCACCAATCAATTCATCAATCGGCCCACATATAATTCATAAGCGTAAATCGGAAACAAGATAAGCAACGACAGGTCTTGAAACAAAGGTATATTTTACATATAATTAACACATTCAGTTCGAGAGCTATCCATTTCATCATTATTCATAATTAAAAAAGAGATGGCAAGTTTGGATTTACGCCCTTACTATTAACTCTAAAGCACACGATATGGATATACGTTCGATATACTTATCATTAATCCGATTGATTGATAAATATAAAAAAATCATTATACTCCCACTCCCATCTTTTCAGGTAAAAATAATTGAATATAAATTATTCATGAAGTTTTAAACATTGTCAAGGGATGTTCTTGGTAAACAGATTCTAAAACTTTCAACGGTTTACATTTATTATTTAGCCATTTCACATTTATTATTTACTCTGGCTTTTTTGATAGACGTATCTATCTCAAGAGACACATTACGCTTATCAACAAAAAAATTCTGACGGACATCGATGGATTTGTGCGGTAAAAAATCTCACTTATTTATAAAACAAGCAGAAATTGGCCGCCCTATTAATCAGTAAAAACCTAAATACAAAATACATGTAGCTACATATGTATTTTTTACTTTCATTTTGTTTACCTCCCACGTGCTCGACGTTGATTAATGATAATATATTATTAATGTGTGAGAAATATGAGAGTTTTGTCAATTTATAATGGCAAGGCTCGGATAAAAACAACGAAGGCGTGCTATAAGGACATTATTTAAATATTTTAAACTTAATGTATGCAACGTAAAATGACGAGTGTCATAATAAAGCGCTTTCCTCGCACTCCCCTGTTTATACTGACTTTGCAATTTACATAAATTCTTGGAAATAAAATACACAAACATGTGCCAATATTATGAAAATAAATATATATGTTATTTTACTTTTTTTTAAAAATATAAATATGAATAAAAATTCACATATAAAATATATGCGCATATGTGTACAATATAATATATTTTAGAGCGTCTATTTTTTATATTGTAAACATATATCACTCCTAAGCTTTAAAAATATCATGTAGCATATTGTACCAAGTTACAGCTACAAAGATACATTAAGGTGTGACAATTTATCATTGTTATTTCTCTTTTGCATCAAAAGAGTATTTTTCAAGTATAATGAATGTACAATATGTACCTACATAAAAAGGATTACTATGGCTACGTGGGAATTTTATCTACTTGGGTTAATTAAAAACAAATGGTTAATTATTAAATACATCTCACATAAATGTTGACAGAAGCATTTGTCGGTGACAATTTGATATATTACGTAATGTTAAAAAAAAATTAAGTGTACAATTTTCCGTACAAAAAAAATATTTTAGTGGTTTAATATTTTAGTATTAAATTAAATCTAGATTAAAAATGTAACTAATTGAAAAATAATAATAAATAATCAATAACTAAAAATACGTTTTTTTATTGGTACGGTGTTGTACCCGTTGAATAATCAATGAAGAATGCGCATAAGTAGAATCATATTTTATATATTTATTACCCATTAAAGATGTAAATTATTGAAGGTAAATGATAAAATTTTGCAGGTGTTATCATACTCTAAATATTATATATACTAACTGATATTGTATTTTTGAATATTATTAACACAGATTGTCTAATTGATTATGACGTGTGAAACAGTATCATAAGTATCATGTGTTATCTATTTTTAATATGAAATAAAATTATATTACCAGCTCATCATATATGTGGATATTAGTAGTTTTTAATAAATATTCTGGGAAAATAATCAGTTTAGAAAGTAATCTCACAAGATCTAAGAAAACTAATAGGCCAATGCTAATATTGTTATTCTCATAAGTCCCTACTTTATGTAAAATTTATATTAATTGCAACTTATAAATAAATTATATTTTCAATTATTCGAATATGGGATAATAACCGATGAAATATTCGAATATATTTGTAGATTTATGAGGAATGGAATATTATAAATAAAAAAAAATAAAAAGTATCAAGAATATATATTTCAATTTTAAAAATTATTAACATTAGATGTTCTTAAATTTTATATTTTTAATAGAGCATTAGATGTTGCAAAATTTTATATTTTTAATACTTGGGAAAGCCATTGGGAAAATCCATAGCTGCACTATATTCACTTGGAAATATGAGTACTTTCGGAAATTTCGGCAATTTTAAAAAGTTTTTTAATATTATTTTGTTGATCGGATTTTAATTGTTATGTTGCTGTTACTTGTAATAAATATATGGATATCTCATTATTGAAACCCGCGTTAATAAATATGACCTAAAATAATCATTCAGAAATAAGGATAAACAAGACAATATAGTGGAAAGGGTGAGACCACACAAAGTCGACTAGAAAAAAGGGTTAAATAAATAACACGATCACGGGAAACAATATATCACCGAATGACAAAAAGTACCGTAAGGCCACAATATTACTGTTGCACAATTCGAACTATTTGTATGCGATGGGAGCTAAAAAAAGCAGGTACGAGATTTTTATGACAGTGTTTCTAGTTTCACCAAATGCATTGAATTGCATCACGCCTATATTTATAAATGAATCCTTGTGAATCAACTATATAATAATTTGTTTTGACTTTGTATCTTTTCCTTATGGTTGTGTTTGAAATATGTTTATTTCAAGTTGACTCAAGGCGAAGCCATTAATTTAAATTCGTTGACAATTTTTTTTTTCATCTTCAATGCCTGATTCTATAATAATGAGCAAACATACAAAATATCAAATATCACAATTTTGTATCACTCTTGATCAAACATTTCCCAAATTCAACAATAATGAACAGATATTGTTTTTCACAAAACAAATTACAATTGAACTTGAAACCCGTTCCACCTCACAACTTTAATTAAAGGCCATCCCACGCCGAAACAGGCTTTACATTACCGACGCGAAATTACAGGTGCGTTTCCGAATCGAGATTCCAAGCAGGATCGATACACCGCAATGATGTAGTGGCTATATGTAATATCTCTGAACGCACGGTTTACTACCATCTGTTCCTTTGACCTACACCCGTTTAGCTATACAATGTATACATTGTATGGGATAGGAAAACTCAATATGTTCTATGACGAAAACACCCACCTTGTATGTTGTTGGTGATGCGGTGCCTTGGTGATTGGGTGCTCGGTGTAGCAGAACTGCTGTGCTCTGAACTTTGGTCTGCTGCATATTCTGTGCTGCTACCTGCCGATCCATCGCGAGTGGGTCTTTCTTTGCTTCTGCTACGATGCCATCGGCTCTGTTCAGGATAAGACACATTTTTTAGATTAAGCTACATATAAAGAAGCTACCATATGTGAGTAATTGTCCTTTGTATTGATCAAAAACAAAAATATTATAGACAAACTTAATGTATTATACATTAGATATATAAATATCAAGCAGATATATTCCCTTTCGCTCGCTGACGTGTTAAGTGACGAGAGTGAGTGAGAAGAAGTACGCGTGCGGAACGCATGTAGCGCACCCCTTTATTTCTCACTCATTCTCATCAATTAATACGCGAGCGAGCGAAAGAAAATGTATCTCGCCGTACGCGCATGATATCAAGGAGTAATTGTATGTTTTTAGAAATTGTACTTACTTAGATAGATACTGATGTTATTATTAAACTAATAGTAGTTGGAATTAACTACTTACCCTAAGTGTGTTGAAGAAAGAGTGTGTTTTGTTGAGGACGGAGAGTGGAGCCCCTGAGCGTCTGGATGGGGCTTGAGCTGATCGGGCTCGGGGAGGTCCAGACGAAGGTCCCGGACCTACGATGGACCCACCTGCCCCAGCACTCGACAGCTCGGAAGCTGAGCGACTCAATCTACCTAGTTGTGCCCCATCAGTCGCCTTTGGCCGACCTGCAAAAATAAAAAATATAAATATTAATTTAATCTAGTTCATTACACAAAAGCCTCTGTATATCAGGTTGTCCCATTAGTTTTTTTTCATACATCTGCAAAAATGTATAAGTTTTTATAAATCACCGATAATTTCATTCCTGCGATGGATGACGTTTAGACGACTAATGCATTTAATTTTGCACATTTTAACAACTAGTGTTTTTGATTAATAAAGATCAATTCTTTTTAATGACTATGAACATATTTTGTTTTGAGTTGTGTTGAAAATGTGCCTGAAAATATTTTCCTGAAACACTTTCGTTTAAAATTAATGTGGTCAAAATGTTTCATCCTTTAGAATTAATTAATCTAAATATAGAAACAGAGCTTAAAAATAAACAGAGAGAGAATTCTCTTGAATACGCTTGTTATTTATTATTAAGGGTTAAATGTACATGTGTTAACGTAATTATTTTGATCTTTATATGAAATGGTAATATTTTTAATTCGTTATAAAATGTTTTGTAAATGGAAGGTGTGGCAATTAAATTTCTGTATTCACCCGACAAAAGTCCCACAAATCACAAAATACAAATTTTTTTATAATTAATCTGCATTTAGTTAAATACAGTAATTGAAATGTTATTTTTAAAAACAGTCCACAAGGACTTTCTACGAATTAAAAAAAAAACAGTATATTACATATTAAAAATGTTTTTATACAATGTGTTTCAAGGCAATTCTCTAAGAACTTTTAGATCATAGTATTTTTAACTTCATAAATTATTTATGAAACTTTACAATGTAAAATAATGCATGCACGAAAGCTTATATAGTTTTATTTTAACTAAACATAGTTGTATATATGTACGTATATTAGCAGGCTTTAGCATATGGTTGAAATTCATCAAAAGTTTATTCTCTCCTTGGATGTAGAGCAAAGTCAAACAGTTACCGTAAAGTTTGTTCTATCTCCGCTTCGAAGCTTTATTTTTAGTACTGGATATAAGCTATTGTTATATAATAATATAATTTAATTTAAATTATCATTTTTAGAATAGTATATGTTAAGCTCCATAAAAGTGTCTAATATAAATTATCCATAATTTTTCCTAATAGTTTTTGATACATTGTGTTATTATATATGATATATCAACTAATAATATAAAATTCAATTATATTATGATGTTGATAAATACATCTGTGAACATTAATAAATATTAAACTTAAAATCAGTTAATATTGAATATCAATTTCAAACAAACATTGAATCTCGCATAATGTTTAATTTATATCAAAAATTCATCCATCCTAGTGACATAAGATTTTTAATGAAATTAATATTATAATAAATTTTAACAAACATAGCAATGTCATAGTGGCACGAATATAACTATAGCAGACTATTTGTTTAATTCCCGTGCAATTTTCGCATAGTATTAAATTTGTCTACAAGTGCTATTAGATTTATTAATTATCATATAAATTAAACTTAAGTTATCAACTCATAAAACATGCTTTTATTGATTTTATCAAGGTTTTTGTGTTTAATTTGTAAAATATTGCTTTTTAATGATCAGAAATATATGTAGGATTTTGCTACCATATGTTTAATATCGCGTGTTTTTACATGAATAGTAATCAATTCATTATTACGATTGATTTAAAGTTCGAAGTTGATTATATATATTTTAATTAAATATATATGTATTTAATTTACATTAAGTTTCTGTATTATCATTGCCTTATTGAGTAACATATAATTTTTAATAAAACCTACAATGTCTTTGCAATTTATTGTAGAACTCAATAGACACAAGTTATTTATTTAAAATAGAGACGATCATATATAATTGCAAAGGGTTTATAAAGAAACTTTTACTTTGCTTTCAAAACTTAGTTTGTTTGTTAAGTGCGGAACGGTTTTGTATTGGTTTTCCTCGGTCAACCGAAAGAATTCTGAGGATTTTTGCCGTGAAGAATTCAGTCCATTGTTGCTATTATATATACAGAAGTTCGTTAGTTATTAAAAGCTTGGATCATTTTTATAAGTGTTTGAGTCTTAAAAAACAAAGATGATGCATTACGAGCCAACTTGATTGATTTAAAAAATAATATTGCTTAATAAATTTAATGCTCAATCCATGTCGATGAATTAAATTGAATCGAAACAAAGAATTATTTCTGCGTTCATTGCAAAACTTATTTTGTACAAATTAAATTTTGGATTAGGGGAATTTAACGAATTTCTTAACTAATTAATAGCAGAAAAACATAAGATTTGCTTACTTATTGTCAGCATTTGGAGGTTCTAGTTCTGACTTTAAAAATCGATTTAAAGATATTCCTAAAATCAACGTCTCTAATTGGGTTCTGAACCCATTTCGAGTACAATCGCAAAATAATCTCTAACGTTAAATGAAGAATTGAGGTTTAAATACAAAAAAATTCTAGCAGCATTTCGACATGCAAAAGAAGATACTTAATAAAAAAATTACTAATTTACTAGAGAGATTTGGATAGCATTAGATTTAATTCTTTCACTTTGTTACTTTTTGATAGTCAAGTGGATATTCTAAAGCTACATAACTAATTATGTAAATGCATTTGTGAGCTGTTAATAGTTGCGCTGTCTTAGAAATTCTAGACAAATTAGCTTTGCATACTTAATGTTGACACTCAATTTATATGTAAAATCACAGGTTAATTGAATTGAATCGTTAGTTTCCTTCTTTTTTAAATTAGTAAAAAGTTAAATTTTTTTTTTAAATTATATTTTTATTTTATTTTCACAGTGTTGTAAATAATGTTTCTTTAAAATAAATTGTTATTTATAATATAGTGCTTAATAGATACATTAAATATGCCCTTCAAAACCACCAAAAATATCAAAAGATCCCCCCTATCAAGTCTATGTAGGTCTTGTCATAACCGATAATGGCTTATCGTTGCACGATGGCGAAACAATGGCGAAACAATGGCTTGCCATTTCGACGTTCGCGTGACCATTTCTCACACATGGTACGACTGTACATATTATATATTTATGAGGCTCTAACACCACCGCGTGGTCAGGGGTTGGCATGTCGCTTATTACGTATTCATCAGTGGTGGCAAACCTTGATCGTGAACGCATAACCACAGATATGGCCGATTAAATATTTAACAGCGTCGTTGCGCTATCGAGACTAATCGAATTTTGCTTTGACACCAGTTTTCGGTTATCGGTCAAGTCAATTAGTTAAATTATATAAACTATCGAGTCAGTACTGCATGTTTAATATAAATATAGAATTTAAGATTTATTTATGAGAAATATAAACACTTTTAATGTAAACACAGACTGCTTCGATAAAGGTGTAGCGATGCGAAGACGCTCGTCTGAAACTTTTGTTCTAATTTTACTTTTTGTGTGCTTTATGTGGGAAAAGTACATAGAAAATGTATGTACTCCACAGAAAATATGTTCGAAATATTTTTTTAGGCATGTACAACTTATAAAAGTTCAATATAGATATTTTTCTTACCGAAATATGTTCCTATATTGCGTGACCATTAAAGTTTTAACAGGTTAACTATCTGGTAACTTAGAAACTTGATATTTGTCAGAACAATACAATAGCACTTGCCTTTGAACGGTTGTTGTGATATGTAGAGTATACTTCACGCTAATTCTGTTTGATAAACATGGTACGCACAAGGCGTAGCAATTGGCCGCCGTGTTGTAAAGTTTATGGCGCTTTTAACGCATAATACAAATTTCTGTTTCATGTTTAAAATTATAGCTTTACACTTGGCCCGCTGGATAGATATTGTATAGCGATTGGCCCCACAATAAAACATGTTTGAGTATTTCAAAATTTAAGTAAAATAAAAATTGTTTTTAATACCTCACATGTAGTTTTTTACAATGCTATGGAATACAATTTAAATGTAGCACAATGAGATTCTCAACAATTATTTTACAAAAATAAGAATTTTTCAAGACAAATTACGTTTGCCACGCTTTCAAGGCATTCTTTAATAAATAATTTACTTTGATGTTGATAATAATGTAATTTCCTACTAATGAATCAGTCTAAGAATGGTTGTTGTTGACGTAATATTTGTTTTCAGTTCTAATGTATTTTTCACGACACATTTCTTGCATCATTATTTAAATTAAGTACATATTGCTATTCCAAAGTAGATACTATTATTTTTACATATTTTACATAGCGCTTTATTAATTTCAACAATATAAATACACCCATAGCTCGATTTTCTCGGTTAAAAATATTTTTTTTAATGTATTATATGTATTCGACGTTTAACTATGCGAGCTGCAGTTACAATTACACTATATAAAGCGGACATACATTAAATAAACTCGATGACAATGAATCACTCACAGTAATGAAAATTTGGAAAAACTTGACAATTTTAAATTGTGTAAATCACATTGGAACAGCATTCAACGAAATTAAACCGTCAATTTTAAATGTCTGCTGGAGAGAAATATGGCTAGAAGTAGTTTAACGTGACAATTTAATTCTAACAATGGATGAAGAATATAATAATATTTTTAATATAACAACTGTATTGAGAGAAGGATTTAAAAATTTATAATTCGCCGACATTGAAAAGTTATTAGTTGAGCAAGAAATAGACGAAGAATAATTAATTACTATTGTAACTAAATGTATGTTTATTAATTATAAAAATGTGTTAGATAATAGTACCAAAATAGTAATAAATAACTCTAGTATAGAAATAGTGGATAATATAAAATATTTAGGAGTAATTGTTGATACAAAATTAAAAATTTAAAGAACATTGAGATTACATATTAAAAAAAATTAGTAGAAAAATAGGTTTATTATCTAGATTAAGAAATATATTAAGTATAAATACAAAAAAAATAATTAACAATAGTATAATATTGCCCCATTTTAATTATTGTGCAACACTATTAAATATGTTAAATAAATTAGATAAACAAATGTTGCAAAAATTACAAAATAGGGCAATGAGAGTAATCTTAAATAAAAATAGATTAACTAATTGTAAAAGTATGATTGATAGATTAGAATGGTTGAATGTTCAAGAAATATTGAGTATGAATGTTTTAGTATTTATATATAAGTTAGAAAATAATATGTTACCAAAATATTTTAATAAGTATTTAATAAGAAATAAAGATGTACATAAATATAATACTAGAAATAAAGAAAATTTAAAGATAATTAAGTATAAGAAAACGAGTACGGCTAGGGGAATTATGTACGGAGGTTTTGATTTATATAATAGTCTTCCAAGAGAAATCCGAAACAGCAAAAATATAACGGGTTTCATAAATAGAATAAAAAAACACCTTCGTACATATAGAAATAAATTATAATATTAAGACTTTATTATTGTATATTTTTATTTTTTCTTTCTGTTATGTATTTTTTATATATTTTTATATATGTTTACTAAATTTGTTAGATGTAAAGATTAGCTATTAAGCTAAATAAATTAATAAAATAAAATAATAATAAATAAATAACTGAAACCAATAAATCGTATTTTGAAGATAAAATCAGTGTTATTGATGGTTTCAACTCTTCGTAAAATATTGCTGAAGTAAATTAGAAAATATGGTTTTAAATATCGAAAGTGCTGGTCAATTTCAGTGAGATTTAAAAATCATTTGTGGCAGCATCAAGAAATTTAAGGATTTGAAAAAAATTAAAACGCAAAAATTGGTAACAGATTATTTAATAAGGGTAAATTCTTAATAATCTGCTGCTAGATATGACTAATAATAATGATTTTGAACCAATTCTAAGGACGAGGAAAAATAATAAAATCATTATCTCGTTTTAAGTTATGTACATATAAAAAATTGTTAAATAATATTTTCAAGTACATATTGTTATCGTAAAGTAATAATAAATAATATTTTTACCACAATGCTATTTTTTGTATTGATATATGATAATGTACAAATACTATAATTGTATATATTCGCTTTATGCGAATTTTTTGTAACCTATCTTTCAATTTTGTATGAAGTTCTGTCTCGATTTACGAGAATTTAATTTTTTTATAACCTATCTTTCATTTTTGTGTATGTTCTATATCTTGATTTATGCGAATTCGATTTATGAGAAATTTTGCGGAAGCAATCTACCGCGCAAATCGATTTATGGCTGTTTTTCGTAAAACGTACTCTTTTCATTCACAATTTTTTGATTATTTAAAAATAAAAGCCATACCAAAAAATATTCAAAAAAAATTAAATTGTGAAAGAACACCATTATTAACTAATCTTCCGTTGTAAATTGACAGACGTAAGCCCAATATATTACAACGGGTTTACTCTGTATTTACTGTCAATCAGACAAAATGAATATAAGTAAGTATTAACCACTAGACTAAAAGTCTTGGAATCGGTGACATTCATATAAATAATTATAAATCATTATGTGTAAAATAATTGATAATCAATAAATGTGACTTTGTAGCAAGATACGGATATAATAAAAACACGTTTTTATAAATAAAAATTCGTGTCTGCTGCCATGAGTTGAATCCTGAGATGAAATGAACTGCGCTAAATGACATTAAGGATTAAGAGTGTTAATAGAGATAAAATTTAAGTAACTAAATGTAAGGTAGCACATATGGATAATATTCATGTATCTTTCGCCAACCAAACGGTTAGTAAATGTTATGTAACAATAGTTTGGATCCACATGTGTTTATTTTTTAATGTAGCTAAGTGAATTGAACCAGCTACAAAAAATATAACAGCACTTGTGAAAGGCTTTTTGGATAGATAATAAGACAGTTGATTAAAAGCACCACAATAATGTACTTTAATTTATTTTATGAGACACATTGGTGCTTATTGTAGTAAAATATAGGTCAATAGTATAAAATCCCAGTACAAAGAAAATTCAAAAGATAATAAGAGACTTTGCGCTTCGTCTTTCGACACTTGTCCGAATATAGAATTTAGTTCTAGAACACTTATTCTCTCTCTTATTTTCCCCTGAGAGATGAATTGGCTTAGTTTGTATTTTGGACTTGACCTAATGATAGTTCTAAAACTATAATTAGTTTTAGAATTTTCATTAGGTTATGATTGGATTTGAACAGCTAATGGACGTTTCGCAACTGTCAAATTAAGTTTCATAGACATTTTGGAGCAGCATATAAGCGTCTATCAGTTAAATTATATATTCGCTAGTAGAAATATGTATCTGCTGGTGAAAATATATTTGGACTTAACTAGTGAAAATATAAATTTTATACATCGGATGTAAATAAATAATGATAAGTATGTAAATATATATATTACTACATATAGAAAAGTTATAATCATATAATTTTACTAGCATCTGCCAGATAATTTATATTTTCACTAATAAAAATAAATATCTACTGGTGAAATGCATTTCGATATGATTTTTCTGAAATGACATATATTAAAAAATATTTTCGGGATAGATTCGAGACTTTTTTTTCTACATTTTCTTTCATAAATAAGCTTATGAAACTAAATATATTATTTATTTATTTTGATGAATTAAGTTTAATTTTAAAATTACCGATAATACAATCCATAAAACATTAAATTAATATAAATTAGCTGGTGCTGTTGTTGATTTTTCGTTATATCTTTGCTTCCTTAGGTATTCGATCTGAATTTTTAGATCGAATACCTAAATTTACTGCTACTAATTTACATTTGTTGAATATTTTCTCTCATGTCTAATGTTTTATAACGTTCAAAAAGCAATAAAGTCAGCAATATTTTGAGCACAAACGGAACCGCGACAAAAAACTACAATCTGTCCCTTTGAATAATAATGTTTATTGTGAAAGTACTACCTATAAAGTGGGTGCGTTTGAAGGCAATGTTCCGCTCCTTTTATTTATTGTATAATATGTATAAAAAAGAGCTAAGGGAGCTTATACCAGAAATACATCATCTCAAGCAACTGTAGTTAAGTTCAGATTCATTATTTGAGGTCTGTTTTTACTTTTTTTGTAAATATATTCATGTTATAAATTTTTCCAGAGTTGGGCCCCGCAAGAAAAAAGGACCTCGGAAATTTTCCCCTAAAGCCCTAGAACATAGCATTGCTATTTTTAAAACTCTTTTCTCTTTGTGAAATCGTCTTTCCTTAGAAAGCCTAAAAACGATATGAGTTATACGGTGGACTTATAAAAAAAACTCACCGAGTAACAATGAATAATATAATATTTATTACACATCATCCATGATGATTTGTAGTTCTATATCGTGTCTGCAAGATAGGTACAGTACTACTTTATTTCATAATTGAAAGAACACATTGATGCCTTAAAAAAAGTGACTTCCTATAAATAATCATTACTAGATATATGCTTACTAAGAGAGAAAGCAGAAATATGCTGACTTTCCTTTGAGATAAACAAGCGATAGTTTTGAAGCATTACATAATTATACTGGTATGTCATAGGAAAATCTAATAAAAATTATCTTTGCACTGCAATCGCATCAAAAAAGTGTACATATATTAACGATACAACTTCTGCACCCTTAATATCTTTCCTACAGTGATTTTCACATATATGGACCGTTCAAAGCAAGGAAAGTGTTTCGCAAATAAGTGAAGCAGGCGGTGCTCGAGAGGCTGCGCACTCAGGCAAATGATTTTTTTTCTAAAGATATTCAAACTTTCAAAGCGTTGGAGAATTTGTATTCAACAACATGAATACTACATAGAAAAATGACGTCTTTTGTACTTTGTTCGTTCAATAACTTAAGCACAAGAGTGATCTATGTTTAATTATGAGGTAAAATATTTAAGATTTTAATTTGGCTCACATTTGTATTTAATTTATTTTTTAATTTTAAACAGTTTATATCATTACTACATAAAAAAAATAACCTAACCTAACTGATAATATTGATACTAAAATAGCGTTACTGATATTAATTTATATAGATAGCTGAATTAATATATTTTCATTTATATTTAGTCCAAAAGTTTGTAAAAGAAGCGACATGGGATTTGTTTACGACTGAACGTATTTTAGATTACTTTTTCGAGAAAATTCAACTCGCTTAGGTTAGTTTGAAAATGCTGTATATACTATACTTGTCCAAATGTGTGTGAAAAAAATAAAAATACACATAATTAAACATATATTACTGTCAATGCCCACGTTATGTACGTTTTATTTTATTACGCCCGGGCACGCACCAAGCGCGTTTACCGGTGTTACTCAAGATTTTAATATGTACTAAATAAATTATATTTTTATGAGATGTGTTGTATAGTTAGTTTATATAGATTTTTAACTTTTATGCCTTTATAAGTAGATTCAGAAATAATAATTCATTTTTAATGACGTAATATTAAATTTTATGTATAATTTTATTTTCGGTGCGAAGATTAACTTCTTGTACATACAATTGTAATACAATAAACCTTATATTTCTAAGCTTTACCAAGTTGTTGCTTGACAAAGTTACAACTTAAGAGCAACTCGGGGAAACTTTTAAAAGTTATAAAAATAAGTTACCAGTTAAACTGTTCAATTTTAAATTAAGTAGCTTGCATTAAAACTTATGTTGTAACTTCTAGTATTAATATCAGACAATACATTGTCGAGTAATAAGTATTTTTACTCTTTAATCCAATTGTATTAAATTATATAATAAGCCATGAAATATTATTCTAAAATAAATCATATTTCAATCTCGATTTAAACATCTCCTAATTTAATAGTAAAAGCCACAAAATTTTCTTGTCAAAAAGAAAATGCCTAATTTATTATTTTACATACTTTTTTAACAGGAACGTCATTTCAACATTTTCGGGGTGGAGAAAAACTTAGCCGGTTTGTAAATTTATATATTAAATCACAACCCCTCTTCGTGTTAAAATCGTCCATGTTTTTATTCCCTATGTTCTATATTCTCAATGTTTAAAAAAATGCATAGCAGACTCATTTAAAAAAATGCATAACAGACGAATTTTTTCAGAAAATCAAATATGTTTTAATTTAAATGTTAGATTTTTGACAAATAATTCTCTGACTTAAATTTTTCAAAGATTTTCAATTTATGTTGTTTACATAAAATAATTTTATTTTAACTGAAATACATTTTTTTTTGAGAATTGTCTCATTATTTTAACAAATAACACACATGTTTATGTTAAAATTTAGGGTAAGCAAATTCACCCTAGTGTCTCAAAACTAATAAACACGAAATTTGAGAGAATATAATACACTTTCGCTAATGGGTAATTCTACGAAGTCATATTAAATTTCGGTCGTTTTTATTCTCCATGTTTTCATTTCATGATGTGAAAAAAAACACATTTATTTTCCAATTAAATAAAGTTTGTGAAAAACAAAATAATCTTAAATTCATAATTTTATTCGAATTTATGTTCAATAACCTACCATCTTGTTATATATAATTTTTGGAACAAATTCGTATTTAATGTATTTTAAGATCAGATTCGTTTAATCGTTTGCTTTGTGCGGAATTGCATGTAAATTAAATAACTAAAATTAAGATCAGCTGCAATTGAATTAATGCAGAGAAATTGCTGGAACTTATTGTATATACAATAGCTAATAATGTTTAGAACGAATTTGATTTATGTAAATAAAGATCGAATCCGTATCGGCGTTTGTTTTGTGCGGGTTTGTATATAAATTAAATAGCTAGAAATAAATTAAATGCATTGACTGAAATAAAGTCGTTGCGTCTTGAAACAATAAATAAAAATAACTCATAACTTCACGAAAAATTGCGACGCATATCTGTTGAGATAAGTGTTAAACAATAATAAAGGGTGGGCTTTTCTAACATTTTGTTTTTTCAATGAATGAATTCTGCGAATTCAGTCTTAGTAAACACTGCCGAAAACATTATATTCACAAATGTACTTCGAGAGCATTTAAAAGCATTTTTTTGTTAAAAATTATCGTCTTATTGTCTACTATTTTAAAACAAAATATAGACGCATAAAGGATAATGATTTTAAAGCGGCACTAGTTACTCGTGTATATTGAAAGAAAAAACGACTCATGTGTTGCTCAAGTATACAAATTATTTTATATTAAGATTTTTTAAATTTAATTTGAGATAGCATATTTTATTATTTAAATATTCGTATAGTTGAAAATTTATTCATTTTTATTTAATCTTCCGTTGTAACCTTAGAGGTATAAGCCCAATGCCTTACAACGGGGTAAATCTGTGCGAACTGTGTAAGTCAATCATAAATATAAATTATGTGTAATCTAATTTATAATCAATAGATGTCACTGCAGTTGGGGCCAATTTTTAATAATAACGTATTTTTTATAAATAAAAATTCGAGTGTCGTAGGCAGGGCTCGAACCTGAAAACTCAGAATTATTAGTCTGAGACTACTTTTGCTAGTTAATTTATTTTATTATCGGCCATTGATCATTTTTAATGTAAGGTAAACACGACCAAAGACAAAAGGAGACTGGCCTATAAGATAGAGAGAGAGGGTGTCTATTTTAGGTTTAAAAACAATAAATTAGTTGTCAATCGGCATATGAATATTTACAACTAATTATGGAAGAGAAATATATTTAGTAATGATTTAAACATAATAAAATATATTTAGTGAAAGTGGTTACATATTAATAGTAAACTTTCTCTGTAGCTTAACATTGGTCATTTTTGTAAATTAATTTTCAACGTGATATTTGAATTTTAATTCAAAGCACAATTCTAAAGTTAGATATTATATTTCTTTTTATTGTAGTATAGGGTAAATAACAAGAATGATAAATTTCGTAGAATATCAATTTGCAAAACATTTATCATCATTAAGGCGCAAAGTGGTTACACGAAAGAGCTTTATATTTGAAGTGAAAAATGGAAACTTGTTAACAAATTCTCATTGTGTTGTACGACTGGCCACCCCTGCTTATATCGACTAGGCCGTCATAATCTTGAAACCCTATATAGCTCATAGCATTCAATTTGTGAATGGTCTGTTATTATGAAACATTGCGTAATGAATTCAAAATCGATTTACATCGAGCAATTTGCGTCTACACGTATATTTTAAAGGTGCCGATACAAACTGAGAAATTCAACCCTTGCAAATTTAGACCAAAGGGTCGAGTTAAAATTAGTAGCGTTAAATGCGTAGACTGGTATTGATAGATCGCTTTTCATAATTTTGATCACGATTTTCATAATAGTGAAGTAGAAATTTTTCCTTTTTATTGTTTTGCGTTTCCAGCAGGCGTTGTCTGCAGTTTATCGTTTGGTATTCTACCCCCGAGGGGTGGAATACCATGTTTGTTATGCGAATACGTAAACGTAGAACCGTATGCACACATGTCACATTCCTGACAGTCCTATCTAACGAAATGGTCTCGACAGGGCGCAATTTGCTGCCAATTGAACTCTTATTATATTGATACTATAACAAGACCGGTGACAGCATGTTATTATACAATATTACTGGTATTACATTTTACCACATCTATCTATTAGATAATATTTTAATAAGGCATTTAAATGTATCAAAAGCTTTGATTCTAAGATGTTAAAGGGCTAATTAAATTATTACGTAATGTATATTATTATATATATATATACCAACATAATCATCTATAGAAATGATTTTTTATTATTTTTTTAAAGCAAAATTGCTTAAATAAAACCCACAATATTTAAAAATTGGAATAGCATATTATGAAAAAAACTTTTATAATATGCTATTCCAAACTGCTAAAAAAATAGGTATAGGTCACCTCTGGTTTATTGAAATGTATAATACATTTAGTGATAAACTTGTGTTGAAACATACATATGTATAATACATGCAGACATATAAATAACTGCGAAAATGTAATCTATTGGAATTATACGAGATAAAACTTCTGAATAGATGTACGGATTATGTTTCGGACAATTCCAATGTGTACGTGGATTTGAGATAATTAATAACAGGATTATTTAATTCACAAGTTTTATTTAGATATACGTTTCGTCATACACGTAGAAAAAAACGAATTAATAAAAAATGTGATGAATGACAATATTAATAGTTTTGCATATTATCTGTTTTCTTAATATCAATTCAGCTAATTTTCATAAGCAAGTTATTTGTTAGCAATAACTTAGTTGGATTGCAAAAGCTCATCCGACATGTATGATTTATATGTCTCATGAAGACCCAGTTTCACTTTACCATTTATCAAAAAATAACCTAAATCTTGGTTAATCAAATAAATATATTGAAATTTATAAAACATATTTTTATTAAATGTTTTAGTTGCCATTGTAACGATATTGCTTTTTCATGTAAATTTTTATTTAAAGGTTCTATTTTTAATACTATTTGCTGGATAAGACAAAACGGGATATATAAATAAATAAATAATTTATAGTAAAGCATGTGTAATAATTATAATTTATTTTAATTGTTAATTTGTTTCAATAATAAATAATTTGTTTTAAAATTTGTTTTATGTATGTCATAATTAAGTAAGTGCAAA
The DNA here is from genome assembly GCF_051122295.1 of Plectrocnemia conspersa. Classification (NCBI taxonomy): domain Eukaryota; kingdom Metazoa; phylum Arthropoda; class Insecta; order Trichoptera; family Polycentropodidae; genus Plectrocnemia; species Plectrocnemia conspersa. The sequence continues at coordinate 9,954,294 of NW_028277171.1, forward strand.
AGTTGTTGAGACACTGACAACAAAATGTTACTTAATAATTATATTTAATAATAATAATATTTTGGTTTTATGAAACAGTGGTATGACTTTACCAGCTTATATGATTTTATCACACAAGTTATTGTGTATACTAATATACTGATGTAAATCAGGTGTAAGTATTGGGTGGCGATGTCGAATGCAGAAAAGTCGAGGTTAATCGAAAAGTTTGCAGCACGCCTTCGAGTCATATTTGTCATAAAAGTAGCATTTTTGAGCATTACTGATTTACTAAAATCGACTGCAGATCTCACAATAACATATAGTAAAGCTATAATTATATACAGATGTACGAGCATGAATGTGGAACTCAAAGCTTAAAGCATCGACATCAAAACAAAGCTGCAACTTCGCTAGATATTCTACTACAAGCTCTTCATGTCTGCGGCAGATTGATTAAACTACGCCTATATCCGAATATCAAATCAAAACAAATAGTTAAATAAATCTATAAATTAAATAGAAAAAATTTACAAAAGTGAAATCGAATAATAAAATTATATTTTTTTAAAAACATAAAATATTTATATGAAATAATTTGATCTTTCCCTAAAATTAAAATTGCACTTAGAGAAAAAAAATGTTTATATTTTATATATTTTCGAAAACTCATGTTCTGCGTTTTCATAAAAGTGTCAAAATTATTAATTAAAAAATATAATATACTGCCCTGGCCTGTCGTAATTAATCATTCGTCGCTTTGGGTAATAACTTTGATATATTTATTACTAATCAAAACAATTTTGATTCATTTAATTTATTTATAAATTCAATTGTATAAAGAGTATTATTTTATGTTATTACACAATTCGTTTTCTAGAGGGAGAGCCAGATAAATTATTAATAGCTAGCTTTTCAACGATCTTGCCTCTGAGAAATTCTCGCATGGCTTCTCCGGCGAAAGAAATTTGACACAGACGCTATCTGGCACTCTTGTTATAATAATAAAAACAATTTTGCTCTCAGAGTGTGGTGCGGAGGCCACAAAAATGTTTATTTAATAAAGTACAAACTCATTTGTAATCCGAAATCTCAAAGGTACGCTTCTAAAATTTGCTACGCAAACAAAAATCTACGAAAGGTGTGTTTACTTGTGGGAATTTATGCGTAGAGAAATGAGATTCGTAGAGACGTGTTCGTTTTCTTATTGGATTAGGTTTAATATATATTAACGTAGAATTTACATCATATTTATTCATCGCCAGCGTTTCATTATCAATGCTATACACTATATGTCAGCTATAATAACGCCACAACTAAAAATATAGCTGATTTGATACCATATATAACATCAGATCATTTTGCTACTCATTTTTAGTGGAAGAAGCTGCTATATGTGTAGAGTTTCAACCACTTGCACAATTTGTTATAATATATAAATCATTTTAACGACCATTTCTAACAAACGAAAACACGTTTATAAAATATTTTCTACAACAGTGAAAAAAATACTGTGTAATTGGAAATATTATACGGATCACCTAATAGCACATCTGTCTCAAAACTTTCATCACCAATAATTTATGTTTTAAAAATACTACTCATTGTTTGAAGAGAATGCGCGCTAAATAATTCATTCTACCCTGCTTATACTACTCAACTCAATGAAATCACAACTGACAATAATACAACTTAACACTTCAGCGAAGACTCTCCGACTTCTATGAGCTTCCATTTCAACTCTACCGTTTAAAAGAGTCATATAAATTTTTCTTTATATGTATAGATATTACAGTTTATAAAATAAACTGATACCAGCTTTTCGGCTGCAAAATCACACCCCTTCGGCATATTTTTAGAACAATGTACGGTGATGTAGCATGTTTATTCTGCAATAACGCGACATAATATGATTGGAATATATATTTTTAAATATCTGGAATAAACAGAATATGTCAAACATTGTGATAAAACTTGATAAATTTATAATCTGCACAAAAATAAATAAATTACTGTAAAGCTAATACAAATTAAACAAGTGACATATTTATTTTTAATCAAAGTCAAAGATAATATTATGATAAAGAGCCTTTCAAAATCAATACCTAATACATTTCCTTTAAATAAAAAGTATAAATCAATATCCAAAATTAAGTAAAGAGCATATAGGCGTAGTTATTATAATAAATAGTTAAAATATCTTTGCACAATCCTGTTTACAATTTACTGCTTAACAACACAATTTAATATTTTTAAGCGTAATATAACTATAAGTGTGTCTTTGTTCCTTCCATTAGGAAGAGACCATATAAGATAAAAAATAAATGATAAAAACCTTTTTACTTTTGAGTGTGTTTTTTGCTTATAATCAACAAATGTGTTCTAAAGTGCCGCAAGGGTCTATTTGTTGGTCCATTTCCGTTTTTTCTGTTTACATTGGATATATTGTAAATACGTTATACTACATTTAGAATCGTTGCTTTGTTTTAATTTTAATATTTAAAACAGTCTTGATTTAACGTCTTTACAAGTAGTGGATTATTTGTTGAGATGGGTTATGTGAAAATGTGACAAAAATATTTAAGCCTTTTTCACGCTCTATAGAAATCCTAAAATCTTTGAATATATTATACTACTGGTTTCAATAATTTATTCGAAGCTCGTACGACCTTTTCCCAAGATAGTATTTTTAAGAGTTTTACTAAAGCAACGACCTTTGTGATACCATTGTGTGTCATGAATGAATGTATCTGACTAGATTTTCATTCGAAGTATTTTTGTAAATAAAATGATTGAACAAATGGAAAGAATTAAAATTTGATCAATTTGATTACCGTGCTTTAAAATATGTTTTTATTATTATAGATATTTTAATTTACTAGTCGATAATTACACGCTAGATAATTTTTAGAAATTATTTTAGTTATTTATACAAATCACAATTTATGATTACAAAATGTACACTCTACTTTGATATCATTTATTTAAAGCGTTAATGTGTAAATATTTTAGCAAATATAATATTTGCTAGTGTGAGTGTTTTTTCTTCAGTGAATCATAGGATGGGATGAGGATAAGAAATAAAAACGTTTTAAAATGCTATTCAGAAATCACGTGATTACTTCTAACTTCATCGCTATCGAAACACAAACCCAGAATCATGCCTAGTCACCGAGGGTTAGTCACAGAGCTGAGAATCTGTAGCATCATTAAAGTTCCTTCGCTTTAATTGTAAACTTACACGCAGTTCCAAAAGAAGCAAACTTAAAGTGCAAATTAGTTTTAAAGGTAAATTTAATTTTTCAGTCAAACTAAAGACTGATGATTAGATTATTTTAGCAATATATTTTTTTAACTGTATTATTAATACATATAGTTAAAACTTGAAAAAGTTTAAAATTACAAATTTTAAATATAGAAATTTCGAAGCGCAGCTGCAACATAAAAAAATATCACTAACGGAATTGAAACGACCTAAAATTTTTTGCAATGATAACAAAAAATACCGCCGCCTGTGACGTAATACAATTTTAGACAAAATTCTCAAACACTAGGTAGAAAGTACCAGATCCATGTGAGTTGAGTGTATATTGAAATGATTATCACCGAGAGACATAAATACCGTATTTTTACGCAGTTCATTACAAGTTTCTTAGCATTTTAATGATAAATGAAATTTTGTACAAATTCAATTTACACTCTCGTCAGATTCTATTGCATTAAGAAAAATATAAATGCTTAGAAGAGCTTTGAGTTAAATCAGCTCAGAATAATTTTAACTACAATATTGGATATTTGGTTAAAAGTCACGTTAGAATATATTATCAATAACATATATAAGTATACATATATTAGGTTGTTCCACAGGTCAACAAAAAACCACAAAAACTAATGGGACAACATAACACTTTCATTTATCTTATAAAGTTGTTTATTTGTAACGTAACAAATTTTCTCAATTAATGTCAGTCTGAGTACATTTGATTAGCAAAGTGCACTATACTTGATTAACGTAAAAGTACTAAACCGTAATATAAAAATACATAAAATATCAGCAAGCAAACTAATATAATGTCTCACATCTATAATGTTATGTTATACATATTATAAGATGGGTATTACATATTATTATTATATTTACATTTCGTGTGCTGATCAAAGTGAAAGCTCATCTCGCAAAATATAATATAGTGTAGATATGAAAGCTTCTCAAAGTGTAAACACGATGCTAAATTTGGATAATAGCAACAGATTGGGAAAGTCGCGTGGGTATGCGCTAGTTTCGAGGGCTATGGTCCTTTTAATGATATCGCGTGTTAATAAACGCAGGGGTGGAAAACTGTGGGTGCGGTATTGAAATGAGCGTGTTCTTTGCATATAAAAGGCGCGTGTGTGTGTTGACTTTAAACACTGAAATGACAACCCTTTCCTGGTTGGCTTTATGACACGTATGCAGTCAAGGGAGAGTGTTTTTTCCTTTTATAGTTTTAAATATTTTTATGAGGGTGGAACATGTTTTAAAAAATATTTTTTTATTTTCAGTTTTTACACATGAATTGTACTGAAATATCAGTATATTAAATATTAATGTTGCATGAATGATAAAATATTATTATCAAAATTACAGTTTAAAATAAAATATTTTTTTTAAGTTAAACTTAAAGTTGCTTTTAAAAATAGCATAAATTGATGCAACTATTATGTATAAAACTATGTATTAACCTGTATTAATCCTAAAAAACTTTAAAAACAAACCACTATTCTATAATTATAAAATTAAAACTCTTACTGTTATATTATTATGAAGTTTTGAGACAATCTATAATTGTCGCATTAAAATTAGCTGTACAAGAACCATCAAGACTTATTGATTTGTGTCGCTTGAATTTACTCTGAATTAGATCGGCTTTTAGTTTTTATTACAAGCATTGCATTTTCTTTCCAAAATGAATTGAAGTTATATTAAGATATATATTTAGTGATAGTTTGAGTACATTTCATTGAATAGCTGGAATTATTCGCTTCAGCTTTGACCGATCGATCTGGTCCAGCCAAGCAGTTATCCTGAATCTTTAAGTCTTTTTTTTTGTCATTCGATTGTATATATTGTATAAAAACATCTATCAGCTTTTCCCATTAACTCACAATACTCGCTCGTATGGAAGCAAATATATGTTTTACAAAAAAACAATTTTATTATATTTTGTATCTACCTTCTTGAATAAATATTAAATTCAATAGAAACAGTTAAAATAGTATATAAATATGTAAAGAATATGCTACATAAATTATTAATATAGAGTAATATTGAATATAATAACTAATACAATATTTATCTCAAAGATATTCGCACGATTACTGTTAATTGAAATTTTAGTCGTGATGAAAGGACCATTAACCACTTGTGTGTTAATATTGTTGACACAGTAAACATCTACGAGAAACTAGGACAAAATATTGGTTCGGTCCGTTGAACAACTCTATTTATGATAATGAAATGGAAAAATATTTTATTTTATACTTCATGTAGTTTGATTATATCATCTATTATTACTCACTTCATCTCTGCTATTAGGAGGCGTATCATAAAGTAGGGTTAATTATATTATTACATAATACAATTTCACCCACAGGAATGATTTAATTCAGTTTGTCCATTAAGGGCCTCAAAGCGTCTAGGGTCGAGCTTTCATCAAAACTTTAGAGCAAAATGATGAATCACAAATGAGTCTATTTAGTGGACCGTCATAATATAATTAACTTTGCGCCATTTTCGGACTCCCTAATAGGGCTAAGTTATCCCTTGCACCCGAATGCGTTCGGGTGGAGTGAAAATTGCAAGGTTTCCCCAGTAGTTGTACACAACACATTCGGGTCAGTATTACGATCGAAAGTTTTACGTCATTCTCTGGTCCTATTTTCGTACAAATTCTCCAATTTGTGTTTATCGCGAGAACAATTCAGTTAAAGCCGCTCGAGCTGTTAAAGATTTACGCCCGGTGATTTGGGAAGCAAGGATGAAATAATTTACCCTAAAATAGATAATTTTATCGGTAAAGTTGTCAGAAGGGATTTTTCGCAGGGTTCAGATGTGCGTGAAGCTTCGGTGATGAGGGTTGTTTTTTTTATTATAAAAAATGCTTAATTTTTAAATTAATAAATTTAAAATTAAATACGCTAGTATCGTACCTGTTGGAAGAGAGATTAACACGAGGCAGAATTTAATAAATGTTTTCATCAGTGAAAAGTAAAGCTTGAAAAAATAAATGGCACATGTATTTTTTAACATTATGTGGGTGTGTTTGAGTTTAATGATATGAACGTGACATTTTAACGAATGCAGGTTGTGAGATAATCGACTATAAAGTCCATTAAGGGTTGGAGATTAATGGTTAACTATGCACGGGTCTGGTAACCGTCATGTCCTGTTATTGAGTGGCATCAGAAGGAGAGATTTGCGTCATGTGTTAAGCTTGTATTTAATATTTGTAAAATTTCGATAATAATTTGGCGTAGTTAAACAAGGGTTGATATATTATAAAATCAATAGTCCTAACTTTTGAAATAAAAGTTCGGAAATTTAGCTAGTCCAACATCAGAGCTAAAAATATTTATATCATTGTTTGACTTATTTACAAGCTTTCAGTGATGTAATCTCAATAGACTTTTTATTTTGTTACTCTTCGAAGCTTAAGGACTATTTTAATATAATTAAATATAATAATAGCACCTTGTTAAGTCTGGCTTAGTTACAATATTATAATAACTAAGTGTTTCACGGAATCGACTAAATTTGGTTTGATTCGAATAAAGATAACAGCATAAAATAACTACTATATTTTTATATTAAAATATGGTGGACAACTATAAATACAATATTATTGTATTCTTTTTTTATAATTGCATTAAATCTAAAATCATAGTCGAATTTATTTTAATCGATTTTTATATAAATCTCTTCATCCTTAGAATGTTAATTTTGTGAAATTCAGGAAAATCAATTGACCGGAAATGTAATTATAATAATCACTAATTTCGATCTCGCACGAACGATAGAAATTAGAAAAGCTGTGGATCCATGTGGGATTCGTACATATGCCATTTAACTTTAGAAACAGGACTTTCACCATTGTCTATTCTATCGCGCTGATATAAACATGTAACGCTTTATTATCTATTCTATATATAACTCCACAGCTATGCTTCGGCTTATGCCTTTAAAATTAAAATAAATGCAAAAGCTTTCAAAATTTAGACAGTGTTTCATGCAAAAGTTTTTTTCAACTCAAATTTAATTAGCGGATGAATAGAACTCTATTTTACACAAAATGGAATATCAATATACATACAACAAACGGACAGGTTAATACAATATTACAGATCAACCAAACCTCTGACGATAATACTGAAGAACTTTAATAATACATAAATTAAAATGGTAATGTATATCATTGCAAAAATATTTTTAATGTAAAATAAAAAAGGAGACCGCATATTTTTAACAAAGAAAAGTCCTTACAATCGCTTCGTAATAAATCATAACACAGTTTTTATCTTCCTTTCTCCACAATTAGCATCAGCACTTAAACAAGCAGTGAGAGATTATAAGAAATATTTTCCTTTTTCCGTTTGCTATTTGTTTTATACGTATAAAAAAATACTTTCATTAACAATCACATTAATAACAAACTCTGATATTTTTATGGGTAAATAAAGTTATACTGTGCCTGTAAAAATCGATATCAAGCTGAAACCATGTCAGTTAAATAGCTAGAGTAGCTAGACTTTAAGTGTATCGTTGTATATAAATACAGAGTTGTCCACTTTTTTTATTCGTTGGTAAAATTCCAACGTTTTAATGAAAAAAAATCTAGTAACAAAGCCAAATGCGGTTTGTATGCGATTTATGGTTGTAGACATGAAATATATTTATATTCTTTTATATAATAATAAAAAATATTTCATACAGTATTTATTCGATCGTCAATTATATATGAAAAAATCAGTGTTTAAAATAGCATTTAACTCTTTTTATGTCAGGCAATAATTTATAAAGAAAGACGTTGTTAATAATTTAAATAATTAATTTGTGTAAAAGCTTTTCCTTTGACACACTACTATTATATATATATATATATATATTTAAAATTATTAATAAATAAAAACCCTTTAATAACATTAGGACGATTCGTTAGAAATAGCTAATTTTTATGAAGCGTATTTCTGGCGTAATCTCGAATATATACATACGTATTCTAAATTATATATTTGCCTTAATTTCAACAAAAATGTCAAGACACGTTCTTGCCTTAGCGTGTTTAAATATGTACATTAGAATCGTAAAATTTAATGTAAACTCGAATAAAATAAAAACTTTAAAATAAGAAATGTTACCAAATAAATTTTAAGAACAAGCGAAAAGGTCTTAAAGTTAAAACGCCCCAAAGGTAGACAAATACTAAAAATAAACGTATTATATAAAAATAATAATTTTAAAAGGAAAATTAAAGCCGCTTGTTCTCGAGATAACAGCTACATAACAAGAGCAATTTTGTAGAAACTCAAAAGCGTTAATTTTATATAAAGGATAATAAGAAGCTTTGAAGTTTTAATATAATATAATAATTACCGTGATTCAATAGTAAAATGATATTATACAAAGAAAAGTATTATTATATCAACTAAATCGGCACACAATGTTTTTAATTTAACTGCTTTATTTGATTTACATAGATATAATTTGACAAATTGACGTTGAAACGATTTGCTCAGTCATGAACGTTTTTAACTGACGCAAATAGAAACTTGTATATTTCGCATTGAGACATAAAATCGACTTTGTGTAATAAATCAACCTTTCATTTTATAAAATAAGTGTATGTTTGATCATATTATGTACTTAGTTCATTAGATTCGTAATTTATATATCTTACCTAATACAAATATACACATATTGGAATTCATTTATTCGTTTCATTATTTTTTGGCGCTAGATTAAGATTTAATGCAAATAAATATATACTTAGTTATATTTACTCATATATATGTAGATCTTCAGGGAGAGTACATTAATTTAATTAAACTGCGGAAGCAAATTAGAATGTAGGAAAAATGGTTTCAGAAAGTTCCAAAGACTAACTATTTATAATATTAACAATTTATAAGAGTTCTTTATTGACCTTTGTAATGTCGTATTTCGATATTATTCATTCTTGTATCCCAGCGCTTTTTTTTAGGACCATCTGGATACGATTGCAGAGAGTTGTATGCCACTAATAATTTTTTTATTTTTTATTTTGTATTATATTTTTTGTGTATTGTAATAATAAATACTATGTATTTTATTTTGACCATCGTGACACATTAAGAGAAGGTTAGGTTACGATGGTCTTAATTTAATTTTTAAATATAATTGCTTAGTAAAAAGCGTCAACTGAACAAAGCTTAATTACAAACAAATCCTCAAGCGAAATTGTCATATTATAACAGCCATAAATAATGACCGCGAAAGACTTTAATCATCATAACCAACTGTGGATTATCAGTTTAATATTCATTTTCACTACTTTGAGCTTACGGAAAAACATTCTTGTCATTACACCATATAGTAAATCAGTGTTTAAACGTGCAAAAAGTGTAAAGTACCAGTTTAAGGTTTCATCACCACGACACCGCGTTCATTTTTTTTTTGCAAAAAACTATATGTCGCCTATTTGCCTAAACTGTATTCGCACACTTAATAATGTTTAAAACTAAAATATGTATTATAAAGCACGAATATTCGTGTTACATCGTCAATTATTACACGCAATCTAAAAAAACGCCTATCAAGATTATAAAGTAGAAACTACGAAACAGGGTTGAATAAATCTTAAGTAATCACCCATGTAACATAAAATACAACTTGATTTTTCATCAGCCCTTGAATATTAAAATAAATAAATTCTTTTATGTTAAAACGCGAAGAATATAAATGTATAAGACGAGTTTTTTGATAGTTTATTTATACGGAAAAGTAAAAAGAGTGAGTCCCAGTTTTAAATATCAGATTCATCTTGTGCGTTATAATATATAAATATTTAGAAAAATCATCAGTCATAAGCCAATGTTTTTTCACGTGACCTCTCATTATTCTGTGTTTTGTTATTTATGACACAATAGATTGTTATCGCGAACTTTTATTTGGGTTTTTTCTTAATAAAATATTTTAGTCAAATTATTTTAATTAACAGATACATTTGTTTTTATAACTAAGATTTTAATAAAAAAATGTGTAGTTAAATGCACTAAAAATAATCAAAAAGCTATTTAATGATATTGTATAGACCAGTGGTCGGCAAACTTATTGGCCGAAGAGCCAAATATGTACATTTCAACGATTCAAAATAGTTCTGAGAGTCAAATCTGTTTTTTAATTTAGTAAACCTTTATTATAATTTTAAACCTTCATTAAATTACAGGTACACTGAATAATAAAACTTGATTTCACACTTAATAAAGATTTATTCGTTGATAAACAATAATATGAAAGTAAGGTATCCATAAATTTAAATCATGACAATGTCTGACAAACACTTAATGCAAACAATGTCCTTGCATCTCCTTGGAAAGTTTCAGTAAGTCAGGTTTATATGTTGTTGTTTTTAATTTTAGGCATGATTCCAGGTTCTCATCAATAAGACAACTTCTCAGTTTACTCTTGATAAAGTTCATGCTTGAAAAGGAGTGTTCGCATGAATATGTAGAACCAAAAAGGGAAAGAACAGCAAACGCAAGTTTTTTCAGCGGATCTTAAGAGTCAGGAATACTATTCCAGACGTTGAAAATGATCATGACTTCATTCTCCAGGTCTTTCAAAGCAGACCAGTTGTGTTGTGAACTAAGATCACATTCGTTCTTCTCCGATATTTCCAAATCAATACCAAGACGTTGAAATTTGGAGCTCCATATTTTCTTGTTTTTTAAATCCTGCAATTATATTTCAAAGTTACCAATGTCAATGCCAAAAGGAAAAAATTTCAACTCAGTTTATTGTAGCATTATGAAGATTTTTGACGAATGCTAAGGTCGCTTTGAAACCTGCTGAGAAATGCTTTCCTCATATTTAAAATTGTTGTTTTGAAATGGTGTTTGTCAATAGAGGAATTATTTTCTTGGCGATGCTTCAGCAGGCTCGGAAAGTGGAACAATGTTTCCCTTTCAAAATATTGAGCAAAAGCGTTTTAAAACGTTCCCTCTTGATAACCATCCAACCTTGTTATGAAGCAGAAGATCAGCGTACTCACTCTTCATTTCAACTAAAAATTCTCTGAATTGATGATGATTAAGAGCTTTAGCTACAATGGAGTTGAAGATCGTGATCACTAATCCCATAACTTTACTAATTTCTTCCGGAAATATCTGCGCACAAAGCGCTTCTTGGTGAATAATGCAATGATAAACCAATATCTCGTAATTCTTTTTTTCTTTCAAAATGGCAACAAACCCTTTTCTGACGCCAGTCATACTTTTGGCCCCGTCTGTAACCGCCAAGTACGCAGATTAACAGCTGTCATACTACTACGCTGCGCTGCGCCCCTATCGGACGAAACAGGTACCACGTCAACGCTCACGTACACATTCAACGTTGCATGGAAAGAACACTCAGACTCACACCAGAATTAGCGCCCGGGCCCGTGGATATTTGTGCCAGAGCCGCAATCAAGGAGCCAAAGAGCCGCATGCGGCTCCAGAGCCGCACTTTGCCGACCCCTGGTATAGACCAATAAGAATCGCTGCGTTGTAATGAAATACAACAGGTCATAAACACTAATGGATTTTTTAATTTGGGGTTTCAACCACATGTACAATTTTTTTTTTATAATTTAGATGTTATTCTAATCACCATTTAAACAAACAAAAAGAAAGATGAAAATTCCTATAACGCACAGCATTTTCACAGTAATAGAAAAGAGATCTCGTGACCAAAAAATTGCGTTAATAATTCACGTACCGCCTAATAGCACATCCGTCTCGAGACTCATAAAACTACTTTTTGTTTGGAAAGGATGAGTAATAGATGTGGTGATTTGGAAAAAATGGGCGATAGTATTTCATCCAAAATTAAAAATGACATACATTTAATGTAAACTAAAAATGTTTTTATATATGTATACATATGTTCACTAGCACATATTATATATTATGTGGATAAAATAGTAAATATACATCCTTGAAATAAATTTTAAATTATATAAGATTGCAAAAAAGGAAAGGTGTGATGGCTGAACAGTCAATCCTACATACATAATAAACTATGGTTACCACTGATCAAACGCCATTGAATAATTCTCTGAGATTTTATTTAATGCCGAAATAATTAATATGTAAACCAAAATTCAAAATATTGCACAATTGGACGATCGACGAGTAGTTAAAAAAATGGAAAAATGTTTGGATGGAAAATTAAAACAGGTGTATAGTTGTTATTATTTTATGGAATCGAAATAATAATGTACACACACAGGGACGTTATTTCAATTTTTTCAGGAAGGGAGGGGGGGGGGCAAAAGCTGGACAGTCAATGCTTGGTTTTTTTTTAATATTTTCATTTCACCAATATTCATAGTATTTCATTAAATGATATGCATTTTTCTGGACAAATTCAAGAAGATCCCTGTTTAGAATTCACGTCAAAAGCAATAAAACAGTGCCATCGCCAGTGGAAACACTCGATTATATAGCGTTCATATTAAGAGTTTTTTAGTCAAATTCAAGAGAAGGAAAAACCCTTCACCTGACAAATGTTTTAGAACCACTCTTGTTTTGCCTTTTGTCAACAATTTTACTATATGAATTTTCTTATAGTAAAAACACGTTAAATGGCTCACCCGTTCTATTATATTGTTGACAAAAAAAATGTGTTTCTACTATGAGTCAAAGGATTAACAGAAACATATGAAGTGTCGACCATTGTCAACTCTTATGGATTATAAACTTGAAAGCATCATAAAATTTTGAATGAAAAATTTATAATCTTCTATTTATGTATCACCTAATTCTACATGCAGAATTTGCTCTTTTTATATTTGCAAAAGTAAAGAGTAAATATTTTTTATTACTACTTAAACAATAATAAATATTTTAAAATAATCTGGGATTATATTACTAATCGCAGGATTCGTATGTATCATAAACTGGCATAGATATGGGTAATATTTATATTGTTAAAGTATATCAAACAAGAGTGATAGAAAATAAATATATTTTTGTACTTACCAAAAATCGGCGATCCCTTCTTCGTCGACATCTTGCAACATCAGCGACTGCATCTTGGCGAAGGTGTCCTCTCCCCTTCCATATAAGGTAATCCATCACCCATAATATCCGTGTTGTAGCCAGACATTTGATTCACTTGTGACACTACAGTTAGTTATGGAAGCACTATTCGCCGTCGGACGACATGGCGATCGATTACATCATTTAACGCGGCCGCTGTGAAAATTTACAACCTCGTTTAGTAAGGCTTTGTTTAACAAAGTTTGCACAATATAAACATGATATGTATATATAACGAAGCTGGTTAACGATCTCGATGGCGACTATATGTTATGGTTTATCTGCGGACTCAATCGCACCTGTCATCTATCATAATACGTGTCGTATTTACTATCAATGAACAGCGTTTGAAACAAAAACGGTATCGATGTTTAACTCGTGATTTGCAATTCATATCGGAAATCAAGTTGTGTCAATATATAATAGAAATATTTGTGTTAAATACATCGCACGTCGGCTAAGTGCGTCACAGATCAAAATTTACAGTTTTAGCTAATAACATATCAATGACCGTAAGTACAGAACATCTAAAAATAACTATACTATACCATTTTGTCGCAGATTAATCAGAAAAACGTGCGAGTTTCAATCACGTGTACAGTTTTTTATTTAAATTAGAGGCCACTATAACGACCATTTCAAACAAACGAATATATATAACGTATTTTTAAACCAAGTAAAGAAAAATGTATCACGTGACTAGTGTTTCTTCTCGAGAATTATTTTTTGGTAATTTCTCGAAAAAATGTTAAATCGAGAATTTTTATTTCTTGAGAAATTTTAGAGAATGTTTTATTATATAATATTTTTAAAAAGTTTACGACTATTACCCTTTTTATAACGCTGCATAAGTACAAGCTAGTTTTAATAGGGGTTTAAGAATGAACAAAATATTTACATTTTTTAACACTCGAACTCGCCTTATTTTTGCCTAAATAATAAAACAAGATACTTAGACCAGAAACCTTTCCGTAGGTGTACGTGGCAGATGTTTCTCAGACGATCGAAAGTATTCGAATGAATTTTTTGCGATTTTCTATTTCTCTAACCGGCCGGCGGATTTATCTTAGTTTTGGTGATCTAAGAACCCGCTCCGATAAAAAATAAATAAATGCAAAACGATTTAGGAATATTTTTCTTTTTATATAATCTAAAAAGGTTTTTTTATATTGTTTTTGTAAAGTAGCAACAGCTGTTGTCTCACGCTTATTATTTACAGTCGAAGGGGTCTTAAATTTTTTGTTAAAAAATTGAAAAAAATCAACTTAAGATTTCGTTACAGGTAAATTAAGATGCATTTTTAGGATTTACTAGAGTTGGGCAACAAGACAATGGCCAAAAAATCTAGTTTTATTCAAGTACAAAAGAAAAAAAAAGAATAAATAACTAAATACTGAAAATAAACATCCATAGCTATATGCTACGTTTATTAGTTTTTATCTACAGTTACAACCTCAGCGTTACTGATATGACGGCCATGTAGCTCACACAGGGGAAATTTCATAGCCACGGCGGTATAAGGAATGACTCATTATTAGATATACTAAAATAATGATTGCAAAAAACAGTTGAATTACTCTTTAAAACGGGTTTAAGGTCGCATCACATTAAGGGCCAACGCCATATCGAGAGCACCACCGGGGCTTCGCCCTTAGGACCACATAGAATGATAACATAGACTCCCTTATTGATAAGTCTAGAAGGGCGGCTTTAATTATATTTAAATGTGTCAGAATATGTTGAACTATGTATAACGGAAGCGCTTTCAAAATTAACATAATGTTATACAGTGATCTTAATCTGAAACAATTTACGCCAAAGTTAAGTTAAGCAACACAACGAAGGATATGGTAATTCAAATTAGTAGCATAAAAGTTTTTTAAATCCTTAAGTATTAAGCTTAAATAATGCACGGTATAGCATTAATATTAAAATTAACGTAAACGGCAAAAAGGAGCAGAGCACCGAGGAAATTAATAAAAAGAGCTCAATCAAATAAAATAGGATTGGAGAATAAAATACAAATGCAATATTATTTAGCTCGTCCATCCATAATTTTAAAATAAATCATATTTAAAAATCACATAAGCAAAACCTATTTATGAATAATAGAACACACTTTATACTGATATTTTTTCTCTAGCAATTAGGAAAACAAATAATATAAACCTTATTTAAAATACAACTTAGATCAACCATTTATTCGAGCATTATATCGTCGAGTTCTTATTAGTTAATAGTGGTTATAATAATTACTTTCTGCTGAGTTATATTTATAGGCGAAATAAAACATTTGCTAGCACTGTATTTTTTTATATGTGGCAATTGAAATCTTTGGTCCCTAAAGTCGTCTATCTTATTTGGCGTCTAGAATCCGCTTATCGTTTTTACTTATGCGTTAAGTGACTATAACTATAAATAAAACGATGCATAAAAAAGGTGTTAAATAAGACCCTATATTTATTTCTTACAAATCGGACCATTATGACTTGATAGGTTTCCTAATAATGCTGGCCTTAATACAAAATATTTCAAGCATTTCATACACATAAACGTCATTCCTCAGATTAAATATGTTTACTTTCTTATTTTGTATATAACATGCTCGTCGAGAAGCTGAATGGCTCATAAGGGACATAATACTAAGGGACGCAATCGCGTCTCTTTATGGCACTATACAGCCAGCAGTTGAAAATAGCCATAAATTGACAGATTTTCGACACACCTCTCAGAACCAAATTTGATACCAGCGATACACCCAGAACGAGATAAATACTTAGCTTATTCTACTTAAATTATGTTGTATATATATATATGTTTGTGTGTATATATATATATATATATATAAGGATTTTAAATATATTTTCACAATGTGCAATGCTATTTTTTTTTGCTCACAGTCAATATAAGCCAGTAATTATATGTACATTTAGAGTGTTTGTTATATATTATAAAACTTCCGTTGCAACGTGACAGGCGTTGGTCCAACGCGTTACAACGATGTAAACACAATCAACAACTACTAAGTAAGTAACGAGACACCAGATTAAAAACATCGTTTCTAAAACAGTGACATATATTTATTAATTATGAACTATTAATTGCTACTAGCATTAATAAATGTCAGGTCGTGACATTTTTTATACAATTGGATTCAATAAGATTTTTTTTAAATCTCTGTAAAATCTACGATTGCTACTTACAATAATAATAATATATTAAAACTCACATTCACTATAAATCCAAACATATTAAAATCAAGGGCTGTTAAATTTGAGCTCTTGAGAACTATATATAATTAAGGCTGAAAAAAGATTGGTCCATATTATTTCAAGACCTGCGTTTACTATTATTAGTACTATTATTAGAAATATGATTAGTCGTAGATATTATATCAAGCATTTGGATGTAAAGTAATAAAGAAAATGTAGCGATAAATAAGCTAACCGTATATATTATTGCATGGAAAGGTACATATACGCAAAATCATTATTGTTGAATATAAAAGGAAGCAAGTATAGATTATCTACCCTTTTTATTCCAAAAATCTCTCAAGCTTTATATGATATAATAATACACGGAAAGGGCTGTCGTTTATAAAATATATAAACGATGATTAATGTGATAGTAGGATTCCTTCGTGGTTTTATCATAATAATACGCATTTTTATACGATTATCATAAGGGGAAAGTGATATTGCAACTGGGTGCTTCAGAGATATTCAACAATTTTATTAACCCGTAAATAATATATATTTTTTGCTTTAAAAATAGATTGGAATGATATTTGTGTAATTATATGCTTTCAAAGCTTTCATGCTTCTTTTATCGAGTATTTTTATCATTTTAACCGAACGGCTTTCCTCGTATACAAAATATCACAATACATTACACGTAATTGGATATAATGGTATATACTTTAGAAACATTAAATGTATTATTATCTAATAAATGTTCAATATCAATTTATTTACTTAGGACTAATTATATTAAAATGGTAATATCTCTCTAAATTTATGTGTATAAAAAATATTTTCTGTCTGTATGTCTGCGATTTTATTAAATATAAATATATCACATGGGGCTTAAAAATAGCCGGAAGGGTTAAATTTACATTTTAATTCGCTTTTTTCAAGTTTCAATTAGATGAATTCTGGGAAATCCACAGGTATACGGAAAACTTGTTTAATTTTCACATGTCACGCGGAAAACCGGACGAGGCGGGCTGTATATAGGGAGCAACGGCCGCCGTTATTTCTAACGGATAAATTACCCTGCTCAGGCGCCGTTGGGATTTACGGGTTTGATCGTAAATGGGGATAAAATGCATCGACTATTTTATTATTCTTGCTAATAATTATTATACTGAACACACTTTAATGAAAAGATTTGAATTTTTCTTCTACGATGATTTATACGCCAGAATGCAGCCACAGAGGTCGCTTCCTATTTGATACTACGCTTCAGTTTAGACCTTGTGATCGCCACCAGCGGAGCTCGCAATAATTTGACATAGATGAACCGACACGAGCTTAGACATTCAGGCCTACACTAAGACAATAAAGTAGCATTGTCCAGCACAGCCATCGCCTTTAAGTTAACAGGAATTAACTCGAGCTTCGAGACGACTTAGATATTCTATGACACGTGTAGGTGTGATGCACATTAAAATTTTTATAATAAATTAAAGAGCTTATATAGATTGTGTGCCTTTTTTGCCGCCCAGTGCGACCCCGTCACAAATCAAAGTATTCAAGTTAAAGGATTGCCACTGTATGAATTTGAACGACCGTTTCAAACCTGTCCAGATGATAGGTAGCAACCGGTCGTTACATCGTTATAATTGACCGTGGCACAAAAAACGTGCGAGCACTAAATCTCCCTCTAGCTGACTATGTGCTTAAAACGAATATAAACCCCCTAAATAAAAAACTTTTGCTCGTGACTTGCTCCCGACAATATTGACCCACTGTGTTTGTTTAAACTCGAACCAAATTTACCCTGCTATTTCTCAATGAAATATACAAGAGAAAGACGCATAAAAAATAATATTAATTCCCTAGTTAATTGTAGATAGACAAGATATGAAAAGCTTAACTTCGTTTTGTATAATTTTCTTGAAAATGAGATATACTAATAACATTATTAAAAATATGTTAATCAAGACTAATATAAAAATATGTAATAAATTCTACCTTAAGGTTAAAATTAAAATAAACGCCCTTGCCTAAAAAATTATTCATGCGTATATAATCATGTGCATATTTAATTACAGGGGTTGCTAAATTTCTCAGTATCGCCGCTTACTCATTTTAGCTAACACAAAGAAAACGTTTACAATACGCCCACATCCACAATCTCAAAGTACATTTTTTTAATAATAAATTATCTTGAATGTATTAAATAAGGGGCCATAAATGAAATTGAGACATAGATCGGTAGTTTGGCATGTATCGATAGGTCTGATAAATCGGATATAATAAAAAAAGGTCTGAAGAAAAGAAATGTTCGTAAGAACGTCGATAACAGTAGTAAAGGGCAACAGGGCAAAAACGGTGGGTGTAATTTTCGTAATGGAGAAGAGGAGCGTAACGAAGGACGAACATTACTCGGTTCAATTTGAGAAATAAGCCAATGTCGAAATAATTATGTATACTTTCTTATGATTGTAAATATAGTATACGATATTACTTTTTCACGGTCGAATAAATACCATCTGACAATTTTCTTATAACGTCTTATGTAATTTGATAGAAAGATGACATATTTATATCTAATTTATAAGTACGTTACAAATTGACGTGTATTTCCATATTAAGCACAAGAGACATAATGCGAAATAATAGACTTTGTATACAAATTGAGAGATTGTTGATTCAAATTAAATATGAGCCTTGATTAAACACCAACGACGACGTACGAATTCCATCTGCGTGAAATTATGAGCGTCACAACATCTGTCAGGGTGTAAAAGCAGTTCGAACAATAGTCAGATGAAACATATATTATAAAATCTTCAGTTAAATAATGCTGCAAATAGGTAGCTCTACACATACTGCTGACTTCACTGCTATGGGCTGTGTGTCAAATATCCTACAGCTGTTGATAAGATATACTATTTTAATTTAAAAATATATTGAATCAAATATATAAAAAATAAGTTTTATATAATTTTAAATGCAGTTAGCAGAAAAATATACATTAAGATAAAATTTCGCTTCACTGGTGTTTTAGTCAAAACAAAAAAATAAAGTTGGGATAACGTAATTCATAACGTCTTAGACTAGAAATACTAAGGTTGCTAAGTCCTGGTGACAGCAGACTAGAATTTGTATTTTTAAAAACGCGCTATAATTTAAACTGACACCAGCTGCAAACTGGAAAATAAAATAAATGATATAATTTATAATTATTAATCTGGATATCTATTTTCAGACTTTCAATCTGATGGTTAGTACTTACTTGTAGGTATTCATTATGTCTGATTGACTTACCCAGTTCGTAAAGCTTTACTCCGCCTATCAGGTTACAACGAAAGATTTAATAATAATAGAAACAACAGTCAATAATGAATATTACCCAGCAGTTTTATGATCCTTGTGTAAGACAAACAGAAGAAAATAATCCAAAATTCGAACAAATAACGGTTGGATTTTGCACACCCATAACACACCAGTTTACGCTCTACTATTAATTTGGAAATTTTTAGGCAAAAATGACACCGTCATGATGCCGCAACTACTGTTTTTTATTTAAATTAAATTCATATCTTCGTAACTTAACAGATTACCTGAATACGTCACGATGGTCAAAAAATAATACATAGTACCTATTATTTAATTGCACAAAAATATATAATAAAATTAATTCTCGAAAAAAAAATAATACATATAAAAAAAACAATTAAATAAAGCCATAAAATCATAAACAACTCCTCGTAGCTGACATTAGACAGATGAATTTGTAATGCCAGCGTATTAAGGAGATGGATGGTTAACAGCCATAGGCGATTCGGAAAGTGCGAACGTTTTAGCCCTAACGGAAATCAAAACCCAAAACTGGAATTCTTCAAGAATAGTTTGATTATCGACTGTCGTATTTATGTCATTAATAAATAACGCGAAGAGCAGAGGGCGCAAGTTGGACCCTTGAGGAACCCCTAAACGGATGAAATACTCTTTAGACATGTCGATAGGTTACAAACTGTCTACGATTGCCCAATGTTTTGTACAAGTGTATTATATCTGATAAGAACTACAATATTAATATTAGAGAATAAATATTTATATTTAAAATTTTATAAAAAAAATCACATGTGCGCGTGCTAATAGAATATTGAGGCGGATTAAATGTACTTTGCCAAAAGGGATATAAACAAAGGATTTCGGTACCAATACAAAGTCAAAGAGTAGGTGGAATGTACAGTTACAAAACCGCACATACCTGTAATTACCAAATTTACTGTTTTTTAAACCATATACAATAATAAATAGTATGTTTTTGCTCAAAATCATCACATTGGCTATACGATCGATAATAAGAAAGGCAAAGACATCCCCTTACTTCAAGTAAAAAATACAAGAGCGAACTCACATTCATCAAAAACTTTCGCCAGACACTTGCAACGGTTCGCTACCGATTTGGACCAAACGAGAGTTCAGCTGAACTCGCACCAAGCTGAGCTACGCCGAGAAATGACCAAGATAACCGATAAAGCAGCTGTTTTCCATTTTTTGTTACATTTGGTCCAGCTCTGCTACGAAGCCATCAAAATTCAATGGTTTAACCAGAACTTTTAAACAACTTGAATCACTTGACGAAATTTTACGAGATTTAACATGTGTATTAACTAATAATTGCATAAATTGTACACTGTTGCGAATTTACAAAATAATTTACAATATAAAACTTTGCTCATATAAAAATAAACACGTGGACATATATCATAAAATTTTAAAGTAAAGTAAGTTATGAAATATAAGGTCCACCCAATTGAGAAAAAATATTTATCGCAAATACGTGTTAAAAGCGTAATGATTCAAATATTTATTTATTAATCTTTATGACGTACGTGACGCTCAGAGATTCGGACGGTTTGGGTAAATGCACCCACAAATGGGCCATAAAAAATCCGTTTATTGCTTCACAAATGCTATCGTATTTAAAAGTTATTTTCGTTCAAATTTTCGCGATTGGCGTTGAGATTAGACAGATCAAAAGAACCTCCTCAGTCTCGACTAGCTTATATAAGCGCGTTCACGATGTACTTCAGACATTTCCATTTGGAATACACCATCAGGAACCTTACCAAGAAATTTTCGCTAGATACTACATATAACATTTTCACTAAATACCAACATAAAACACACTAAAGTTCATCTAAATTTGTACCAAGCGAAACTACACTGAGCTAGAAAGCAGCCGCTTCCCACTTCAACCTGGTTCAAGACTACCAACTACCAAGACTGAAATTCAGAATTCAACCCGATTTTCGGAGAAAGCGCAGACAAGGCTATGAGCGCATTATAAATGATTTATCAATAATTTATAATATAAATACCTTTGCCTTATATTTTATTATATTATATTAAAATTATTTTAATACTATGCAAATATAATTCAATATATGCGAATGCCAAATATTGAGACTAGTTAATTAAAATGGAAGTTAGAATGAAACGGAAAACGGTATAAAAAGGAGTGTTTCCAGCAAAGCTTCATTTTGTCTACGTACGGTGAAAGAAAATATGTATTAAAATTTTCATGAATAAATATGAGTCATGTCCACAAAAGGAGGTAAAACATCTTTGAAAATAAAGAAAAAACACAGTTTATAATAAAGTATTCTTATCTTGTAGCGTTTTTCTTAATTATGCGTTTGATAAAAGCGGACGTGGCCGACTTACACTTTAATGATTGATATCCTATATGCGTATAAACACTGTATACCTCATATATTATTATATAATACAATATGAAATGTAAAACAGGTTATGATTTAATATTCGACTCGCAGTGTCTTATTGAACACGTTTATGTATTCTGTGGCTGCAGAATTAATAATGTAGATACAGTAGAACTCTGATAATATGAAGTATAGAGCGTTAACTTATAAATTAACAAATTAATCATGGCTGAAATTTAATTAAATGCCTTTAAAGATAATCTGGATTCCTTTGTGTATTTCACATATACATACATATACAGGGGCATAATATTAAACTGGGATAATTGCGAGCGATAAGCAAGAAACAAGATCTTAACGAGCTTCGTAGATACAGAATGTTTTAGAATTTCATTGTCTTGATCAGGCATTTAAATTACATCCAAAGAATAAACGATTGCAATCTATATACAATAATATATGATCAACATACATCTATATATCAAAGCATTCAATGAATTTTCAAGTAATTTATATATCATGTTAAAAGTTTAGTTAGAAAAGTGTATTTTTTTTTAATAATAACAACATAAATGTATTTATTTTTATGAAAAAAAAAGTGTTTTTCCTCAACATATTGTATATCGTATGTATGTAAGTATTTATGTACATATAAAAAAAATCTTAAAGCATATGAGGCAATATTTAGTTTCATAGAATTTTAAATAATAACCTCCCTTTCCCATTTTTTCACATATGTGACATCTATTGTAAGTTAATTTATTGTATTATATATTTTTAATTATATATACAGATTCACCGGTTAGTACTGATTTACCCCGTTGTAACGCACTAGGCGTACGCCTGTCAGGTTACAACGAAAGATTAAAAAAATTATATTTTACCCTAATTAATTGCAGATGCTTAATTCAAATGTAAAATTAATATTTTTGCATTTTATACCTTACGTTATTATTTATAAATATATATGTATGAAATAATTAAAAATATATATGTATTCAAATCATATAAAATTAGACTTTTATAAAATTTTAAAATATGCTTTTCTTGTGAAAAAAAACATTACCATTGCTTTGTTTCAATGCTTAAAATATTTTATTTAAAAAATTATATAGGTATTTGTGTATTATTTGATTTCTTCTAAATAAAGAAAATAAATATTTATATAATTTTTCACAAAAAATCACAAAAAAATTTTATACCACACAGAGAGCTGTCATTAAGACAAAACCGGTGCAGATGTGCCCCAAAAAAGCAGGGGGAAAATGCACCGCGGCCGTTACGTAATTAATTTTATTTACACTTCACGGAATGCTCTTAGTGTCACTCGTCTCGTTCGTGCCGGCCGACCGACGCGACGTGTATTATATTTATTGTGTGTTTTCGTGTCGAAACGAGTATGGTGTGAGGGTGCGAGCGCCTTCCCCGAGCGAGCGGTTGCCACTGGGCGAATATCGGAAAACCGGCAAAGGCTCTCGGGCGTCGGGCGTCGGGCCAATGGCGCAGGACATGCTCACTGAAACGCACGCACTGAAAACCCGTCGAGCGTTGCTATGGTGAAATGAGTCGCATCTCGCATCGTGTCATTTCCATGGAAAATCCTCCCATAGATTAACTTCCCCCTCCCCCCTTTCTGATCCCCATTTCGACCGCCTTTACCATCCCGCTTTTATGGAAATAGAATCTTCGAGAAAATATAATAAAGATAATATTTTCTTTTGACTAAATATTTATTTTATAAATAATTTTATTTAAAACAATTGCTTGATATTTAAGCGATTAGGACCAACTTAGTTTCCATGACATAATCCGCCATTTTGATCGTGCGTGCTCTCGAACGTCACTTTTGGCGAATATGACGAATTGTTTTGATCTATGCATATTTATAAATATGTTTCAATATAAATATATAGTAATATACTTTTTAGAAAGATGTCTCTAAATATATTATCTTATACGGTTTGAAACTTTATAAGAAATAGTATATAATACTACGTGACAATTTTATTTGTTGAAAAATAAAGCATAATATTTATCTATTTTTAGAGATAAAATAATAATGTAATATATAATGTAATAATAATGATTAAGTCACAAAACCCCATACGCACTTGAAAAACACAAGCTTCAGAGTAAAATAAACCGCTGGCGTTCGAAATGTACGTACGTAATGTAAGCCTATTTGTGGTCAAGCAATTAGTGATACGAAAATAAAGAGACTAAAAACAAACTAAAGTGTCTTTGCTGGTTGAAACGCAGCTCGATGAAACGGCTTTCCTGCGAGTCTTAGTGACAAGTCAAAAAAAAATCGCGACTTCTCCTCGTGGGGAGAAGTTAAGCGGTGGAGAAAATTGAAATCATAAATATTTTTATCTCGTTTTGATGGACGGATGGTGACGGATGGCAATAACAGACAGATTGAGCCGCTGCATTATTATTATTTATTTAAATATAATTTAGTTACGTGTTGGAATATGAAATATATGCGAGTGAACGGTAAACGAGGCACCACCGGCCATTGTCTTCCCTTCGAGATTCACCAAAAATATGTGGTGCCCTCATATGTCACTAAGTTTTGGCCATAATGAATAAATAAATATATCCCCACATCGTCAATAACCGATGTACAAAGTAAAACGTAATAATAATTATTCTTTGTATTATCCATGGCGTTCAATAAAAATGTTTTATTATTTATAAAGTACCTGAACACCTATGATAAATAATATTTTGTCTAAGTTCGCAACCACTCATGCACTGCTTGTTACACCTTTTCTTTTTTTGACATGAACCCCCTTTCTCTGTGGTCTAAAAATAAAGTATATCGTTTAACCATTCACGTGTTTAGCTTCAATAATTATTGTAATGTTTTGCGAGTGCCACAGTCATTCTAAACTGCTGCCAACTTAAAAAAGAATGAAGTTGTGTTCTTATTTTTATCGCACCTTTAAGGTATTCATTTTTATATAAAAATATTATTTTTGTATATTACATCGGTATAAGGCCATTTAATACTATTCCTGTGGATAAATTGTAAGATAGATTTTCACTTGTAAACAGAAAAAACGTCGCTAGCTAAAATTTTGGGTAAATGCAGGTTTGACTGATTCTCTTTAAAAGATATGTTTTGGCAATCCTATATACATACATATATTGATGTATCTTTATTTATTAACGAGCTTCTCTCAGTTTTCTAGTTTTCAAAAGAGCTAGGCATAATGACGTCGCCTGAATAAAATGTGTACCAAATAGTCACTTTTTAGGCATGTAGTGGTCTCGTAGATCGAATGAGCCTTTTCCTCGCCCCAAATGCGGCAATTTTGCTTATTAATATACCCAGAGAGGTGGAAATGTGCCTCATCAGAAAGTTTTTCCAATTTTAAATTACACCTATTATTTATGTATTACTTATTTTGTGAATACTCTACTCGTTTCTGATGTTGGGGCTACTACATGGTAAAAAAATATCGAAGAATGTTTCGCTCTATGGCTTGTAAGTTGTATTTAGTTATTTGTTTACTATTGTATTTCACAGTCTTACACCAATGGCTATTAACACATTTTTAATGACACGGAATGTATTGTTTTTATTATTACTTTGATATATGAAACACTAAATATATTTATGTTATGTATGTACATTACAATTACTTACCTATTTACATACTTGATGTTTGTTTATATTTGTCAATCGTATATTTCTCAAACCAATCTTCCAAATGAAAATATGATTTTCGATCATGTCTTAAAAAATCTCCTCATTGTTTTTCATAATGTAAGAATCTACTAAATGGGAATAGTACATATTTGATAAGTTACTAAGTTAGTAGAATTTTTACATCAAAAGTATTTGAAAAATAATATTTTATGTCAGATAAGTAATCAACTCCATATTAATCAATGACTAAAAAACGCTTTTATTTCTATAATTGCCACATATTCTTTAAAAAACGGAGTTTAAATGAAACGTTAAAAAGTATTTCAAGTGGATTGTTACAATGCACGTTAGTGGTTTGCTAGGGTCATATAGTATCAGAAATCGATGAAACTTCATAACTTGTAGTTATTGCCGATGATATTTTATGAACAATTCCAAGGTATTGAAATTTTGCCATTATGAAATAAATAAGAGTTTTAAATTATTTTTATAATTGTCTAGACACGATGGAGATTTCAGGTCTTTTGCATATTTAAGATGGTGCAACTTATTTAGCGTGGAAGATGGATTTTACGGGTTCTTTTTTATTTTAACGTATGTTTTATATTACAAGTAAAAAAAAATATTTTTTTCATATGCAGAATGAAATATTTTGTGAGGAATTAAACAAAATTTCTTCATATTATATGTATTATATTATATAATATTGTCAATATATAAAAATTAGATATTTAAATAATTATAACATTTTAATACACATTTTGATATACGTACAATATAAAAAATTATATTTTCCTAATATTTTATTATTTAACCATTATTCCAAATTTCTCGTTGTTTTTATTGTACTAGTTACAAAATGTTAAATAGTTTTATTTTGCAATCCAATATGACAACCAAAACTTCCGGGATGACCCAAGATTTTACAATTACTATAAATTATTCGATAACGATTAAAGAAACAAAAACATATGAAAATTATCAATAAATTATATAAATAGTTAACGTTGACTAGTATCACGCGGTCTATAAACAAGTCCACGACTCTTCATATCTCGTATGATTCCATTAGGTAAACGTCCAGATACAGATATCGCATATACTCCTTTTTGAAATCTATCTGTAATGTAATATATAGTACATATTATTATCATATTTCAAACATTTAAAGCTATAGAACTAGATATAAATAAATATAATGCAATATAAGACAAGTTCTTACTAATTCTCTGCCATTTACACACCCAACTGTCTTCAGGGCTCATTACAGATATCATACTGTATTAAAATTCAAGCAATATAGTAATATAACAAAAATATTAATGTAAAAATTGACTATTTACCCATCGAAATTACTACTTGTGCAATCGTAGACGTTATCCTTATTACTTTTCATTCTAAGGAATTCTTCGCAATTTTCGCATCCGTTGCGTTCGAATTGATCGAATGCCTAGAGAGAAAATGTGAATCAATCGAGTTTACAAATATTTGTATGTAGTAAAAATAATATAAAATAATACAAATTTGTACCTTAATTAAAGAGCAAACTAAACAAGCTCTTAAATTTTTGAGATCTTTAGGAATAGTTTCCATAATGGAGAATAAAATAACCAAACTAACAGTACAAAATTCACGTCAGCAATGACAGCTGCATACCATAGACAAATATGAAATGTCAGGAAATATGGCCATAGACAATTTTAATTAATTCTTATATTCCATGTCTGTTCTAAATTTAATTTATTTGTTTATTAAATCAGCTGCTAAGTCATATATAATGATATTATTAGTAAAAAATTAACGCATTACTAAAACTTGGGTTGGTAAAATCTTGAATGATTTTTGGAAACAGCAATATTAGTGTTTTAATATTCATAATTTTAAGCATCGGCAATTTTCTTATTCCACAGTAAATTTACGTGTGTTTGCAAACACCTGTGAGTGGACAATAAAAACTGTAATTTGCGCGGACCTATATTAAAATGTCAGAATACATCGGTAAGAATATTAGCGGCCAGAATAAATATTAGATGGTCGAAATTTATAATAAATGGTTAGAATTTAAACTGAACAGGTCAGAATTTATAATAAACGGTAAGAATTAGTTAGACAGATAGTTAAAAAATTTTTTTTTCAGCTAGCAATAGTGTTCTGGGGGCCTATTATATATGTATTTATTTTATTATAGCCAAAACTTAGTGGAACTATGGTAATACTGAAGTGACGATGGCACATTATTTTGGTAGACTTCGCCGGATAAACAACGGCCAATGTTTTCTCGTTCACCATTCAAAGGCATATATTTCAAATAACATGCAAGCTAATATTCTTAAAATAAATAATATTGCAGCGGCTCAATCTGTATCTAATTTTTACCCGTTACCATTTGTTCGTCAAAGTGTTATCAAGAAACAACTTGAACGGTTCTATGGCAGTTATCCTTATCAAGATGTTTTAGGGCCAAATTGTTTGCAACATTGTCAGATATCAATACAACGAGCCAAGCATGCTCTCTGTCATTATTCCAGCTTCGTTTGTTGCTCTGGCTATCGTTGCGTTTTCACATACAATTAAATAAATTAGTTGCAGATTAGTTTAGAGTTATTCATAGGGCGTTCAATGTAGAGTCCAACGCACCTAAGTTGTCTAATGGTTTAGTTGCGGGTGAGATATTTAAATTTTTAAGATATTTCTAAAATAAATAATTTATTGCCTATTTGGCGACCGATAGTGACGGGAGGAAATTAAGACACAAATTGAGCCACTGCAGTAATATTTTATAAGGTAAGTATAAGGTTTACATAGTTATTACAATAAATAGGTGGCTGGTGCACAAAGCAACACCGGCCGTTGCGAGACTGCTAAAGTTTTCTAAAAGAATATCCACGTCACGTCAGTGTTACCAGAGTGCTGCCAAGTGTTGGTTATAATAAAACCTAAATATATCTATATTTTAATGGGCCCCACACATATTTATAAATTTTATAACATTTTTATTGACTTACATGATCGTCTTATACTTTTATTCTGACCATTTGCAATTTTTAATATTTATTCTGGCCCAAATAATATAATTATAACTAGTCATGATTTTAATTATTTTTTTATTTAGACCATATGCTATTTTAATTATGACCAGGCTGTTAATAAAATTCTGGCCGATATTTGATTTTTGTTGAGAAACAAAGTTGATTTAAATTTAGACCATTTAATTTGTTGCCTTAAATATATTTTAGTTTTTAGTAGTGGTATTAGAATAAAAATAACTTATTTTTCATAAAAAATATTTTATTAAATATATATGTATATATATATATATATATATATATATATATATATATATATATATATATATATATATATATATATATATTGAATAATGGTTAATTGTGCTTCTTCGCTTATTCTTAGTTTTAAGCTTATATTATTATATTTAAAAAATAATATTATTTAAATTAACCAGTTAGGTAGCTAAAATCCATAGACAATATCAAAACTGGTCAATGATGCGAATTGAAGTTGTTTCGGCCAAAGTGGCACAACGGCGGGAGGCCGGTATTTGTGTCAACGTCGCCACTATGAATCGTGGAAACGAAGTAAATCATGCAATAATATTGAAACAAATACTTTTACGTTTATTGATGTGTCCTGTGTGGTAAGTTTGTTCAATTATTTCGCTAATGAAGGATGTTTTCATATACTAAAGGTTTAACTATTTAACCTATTTGGATTATATTTGTATACAATATGATAAACGTTAAATCTCTACTTATTAAATATGAAATTTTGTAATTGTTTGATTATATTGTCAAGTCTGTTTATATATGACGAGTGGAATGTTAATACACATTTATGTAGCAATGACTCATTGAACTAATATATGTATATTGAAGATAATTTCAATTTATATTTTTTCAGTTTAAAAATAATATTGGAGCCGCAAAAAGGCAGATGTAACCACAGCGCGTGTGCAAAATGTTGGGGTGCTTCGGGGAAAGTTTGCAAAATCTGCGGTAAAATAGCTGGAGGACGTTTATTACCAGACACTGGACTTGCTAAAGCTGTCCAAGATACGTTAGCGTTCATAGAATGTTTTAAAAGCGTCACTGGAATAGAAGGTATTACAATTATATGTTCTCATAATAATAAGTATACAAATGAGTAATGTTTAGCATTATTTTAATACTACACAATGATAAATAGTAATTATTAAAAAAAATTGAAACACAACATATTTTAATGTTCATTGCAAAAAATCTTGATTTAATGCACAATTTAACACTTTTTCAGCACCCTGTTAAGTGTTAAATGGTGCATTAAATATTTGTATAATATGTGCGTATTATGTATGATGGCTATCAAGATACTCTATAGTCAACTCACGATGGTCACATTTTTAATAAATAAATAAATTAATATGTTTTTAATTCATTGTCTTCGGAGAAATCAGTACAATTTTCCAAAACGTATTTGATCGTTATCAGCATTATTCATTATACTTACTTAATTGGTTCATACAATTTGTAGAACACTCGAAAATATTTATTGTACAATGATGCATATTATTGTAGTATATACAGGAATTTATTTTCAATTATACTCTTTATATATTTAAATATATGTCTCCATTGAAATCACACTTTTTAAAGACATTAAAGCTTCTTTTTTTCATTTAAGATTTTGGGTGAAACCTTAACTTTAAAAAAACTTAAAAACTAAACCTTACGTTCTTTATATTAAATAATACAGTTGTGATAATTTCAAAAGATTTTTAAGTCCACAAAATCAGTCATCAGCTTTCATCGTTGACTTTTATTTTAATCCACAAATCCCAAATAGTATTTATTACACTTCATATATTATAATTGTTTTAAAAATCCTTCTTTATCAATTGCTTAGATTGCCTGCTTCATAATTTTTTATACTATTGTTTGATTCATTGACTATATTACGCATTTGTATTTGAAATTTAAAAAAAGAAACATTATTAATTGTAGAAGAACACATATATCATTATGGTTTAAACTCATAAGATAATACTAAACTTAAGAACTAATTTTATTCCCTCTTCTTTTTCCTTTTCTTTAATTTAAAAATACTAATATATTTTAAGCTTTATCCTTCTTTTTCTCAATGTGTGAAAGCTTTTTATTTTAGCTGATTGTCATGTTTATCCTGCAGCTAAATATTTATTTTATTTTATTTACAAATGCAAGATAAATAATATCACATTGATACTTTTTAAAGGTACAGTAAATGTGTGAAATGGCTGGCGACACAGACATAAATGTTATCTATTAAATTATCATATACATCTCTCTCCAACCAGGGATGTTTTCAAGGGGAGGCAAAAGCTTGCCAGTTAGTGGTTATTTTTTTAAAGTTTCGTTTTTATTAAGATTTTTAGTATTTCATTAAACGACTGCTTTTTTCTGACTAAATTCAAAGAGTCCCTGTTAATAATCCTCGTCAAAAGCAATAAAATCATACAGTCGCAGTGAAAACGCTTGGTTGTCTGGCATTCCTATTAGAACCCAGATATGCCCACTGTCATGGGTAGGTCACTAAACTCCTGCCACTTTTTTTTTATTTATGATTGTAACGTTTTTATTACTTTTAACATAAGTCAAACGTGAATGAACTCATAATCCTAAACAATCAAATCCGGTATTTTGTTGTCTTGGTGTTGTTTGTCTATTTGTTGAAGTTGTGATGTTTTTTTCGCGTCGAAATTATTGAGAATGGGTCGCCTAAAGTGAGTTTATTTTTATTATATTTTTATAAAATAAATGTTTTCAGTTTATTATTAGTCTAAGCAAATACTTTCTGAATTTTTTTGATAACGAGCGATCTGGTTATAGTGGGAATCTCGTTATTTCGGTATTCGTTACAATGAGATTTCACTGTATTTCATTAAATGAAATGCATCTTCTGGCCAAATTCAACCTGCCCCCCCCCCCTCCAATCACGTTTCTGTCTTCAACATATAAAATAATGATCATTTCCAGTAGCTCTATTCACAAAAAAAATATTAATAAAAATATTAGTACTTTTCAGATAGATGCTAAATATGTACATATGTTTGACAAATTATTACTTTAAACTACAGCTTAAATTTTTTTTTGCAGTTTTGCCGAGATTGTCTAACGATAGTCCAGCTAATGAAAGCGATAAAGATTCTGGAGAATGTTTTATAGAAAAGGATAGAAAGTATTTAAATACGGTGACATACAAGAAAAAGAAAAGTTCGTCACCAGGCTCGAAACTACAATCGATTAGTCAGTTTGAATCGCCGATCAGATTCACCGGTGAACTGATCGTGGACAATCATGAAAGGTCAGTCGAAAGTCAAAAAGATAATAAAGTTAAGGGATGGTTGGCATCGCCGGAAAACCTTTTCGATGATTCGTTAAGTGTGCCTGCTGAAAAATCACAGAACGCTAAGAAAGATGAAGTTTTGCAAACGTTTTTTGTGAACGTTTTACCAAAAAAGGACGATGCTAGATCACTCATTAAAGCCAGACCAAACCAGAAAGAAAACAGTGAAAATGCTTGGAAACGTGTCAAAAGAATGAAGAGAGTCTTAGGTAAAGGAAAAAGGAAGCTAAATGTATCAGTTAAACGAACACCTGTTAAGAAAAATGCCATAGTTTCTAGCAATAAAAGCATGAATATCGATACTATGCAAACACCGGAATGTGTTTTAGAATGTCAGTCGACAACCTCAGAGACATCAATACCTCAAATTGAGATAAATACCACAAATACAGTCATCGACAAGGACTTCCTGGCGTTACAAGAAGTCCCTAAACAATCTAATATGAGACACAACTCGCCTGACATTTTAAGTCCTGATAACTTTACTCATTTCAGTGATAATACATCTACCGGACATTTTGAGGCAATCAAAGCAACGCTCCAAACATTAGATAAAAGTAAAAATTTAAAATCCAAAGTTCCGTTCATTTATAAAGGCAAATTATATACGGAAATGGAACATAAGGTTTTTTGCTATGGTAAAGAGAGACTTAATTCACTGCCAAATCAGAATGAAAAAAATCAAGGGCTTTACAAATGGAATAAGACATCAGAGGGTTTAAACTTGGAGATCAATATTTCTTCTTTGTTCCAATCTGAAGAATCGATTGACAAATTAAATATTTCTTTAAAACTAAACAATAAAAATAATGTTTCATCTAAATCTGTTAACGTTGTTAACAAACGCGTAGAAAATGAAATACAAACTATGGAAGACACTTTATGTAATGTACCTCCTTGTAATCGATCAAATTCATTTATTGATAATGCTATTCCCTCACCGAACATTCAGAAAAGAAAAAATGATGAAATTGAGAATATTCTTGATGACGATCATTGTATTTCAAAGAGGATGAAAATGGTCGATAATGTGGTTTTCGACGATAATATTTGCGTTCAATTTGAATCACAGACTCCGACTGAACGTCAGCCGGAGATTCCAAATGAAAATGATGATGGTGTAATAGGCAGTATTTGTGTTATTGAATCTCAGATTCCGACAGTGCAAGACAAAAGTATAAAGACTAATATTATTGACTTTGAGGATGATGATCGGTATAAGCAGTTGAAGAAGTCTGTCGATCTTTATGTCGGAAGAAATAGCATAACTACGCTGTACGGTAAACCTATCGTCGACCAGACCCAAGCTGAAGATGCACAAGATCCTGTCAGAGTTGCCGATGAGTTAATGGGAATCGATTTCAATGAAGTATTTAAAAGTAACACTCCAAAAGTTACTGCGGCTGGGATTGAAGACGATGAAATGGATTTTACTGATGTAGTCGAGGACACACCACAAAAGTTGAGGTATATTTATTTTTATTGTTTGTTTTGAGTTCATTGTTCTGTTTTAGATACTTAAATAAATATTTAAATTAGCTTCCGTAAAACATATCAAAGAAAATAGTTAGAAATGAGTTCCATTCGCGAGTTTTTATTGGGATAGATAAACAAGATATACTGATAATTATAACATAGAAAATATATGGTACTGGTTGATTTTATACTGGCCACCACTGCGCTTGTACACGTATATGAGCTAACCGACGGGTCGTTTATTCATTTTGTGATGTGTGAAAAAGGTTATTTCGCGGAAACTTTGTGCAACACAGTTATAACAAAAAAAATATGTTAACTTTTAAATTAAAAAACAAATTATCAAATGTTTTGACTTGTATTTGTACATATGTTAAAATTATTTTATCAGTGGTTTTCAATCTGTGTGTTGCATTCTTTGTTTTATTTCTAGTTACAAACGAACTGAATATTTTGATATAAATAAATTTTAAAAAAAAATGCTGATTTTGCAGACTAGTTGACGAAATGCATCAATTTTGTTTTGCACTTGTTTATTATCACGGCGCCACGCTCAAATTTAACAGTTGCGAAACGTTCATTTGCTGTTCAAATCCAAATCCTGAACGAATATAATAATGGTATAATGGTTAATTTGTTTAGGTTAGGTTTGGGTTTGAACAACAAGTGGACGTTTTGCAACTGTCAAATTTAAGCATGGCACTGTGATAATCAACAAGTACCAAAATTTGGTTTAAATAAAATTATTATTAAGTTGATTTTCGGTATGTTTCTGTTATCAGGGATCAAATTTATTCTAAAAATATATGTATTCATTTGTTTATGCATTTTATTTATTTATATACAATTATGAATAGCATTTTTTAAGAAAATTCGTTGCATATTTATTCATAGGGTGCTCACTGTTTTGATCAAAAAACAAAACGTTTTGCTACATAAATACGTTTTAAAATTTAAACAGGTTAGGTGCGAATGAGCGGCAGCAATTGAGCGTTAGTCAGTACAGTCAGTACAGCACCCCACGAACAATACAAACCAGGTTCTTGCAGAAATTGTACGGCTTCTGCTTAGGTACAGGGCAGTTTGTTAAATGAATATTTTCTTAGAATAAATTTGGCCCCCTTAACCAATAACGGGAAAATACCGAAAAGTTTTTATTCAAGTTTAAATTTAAAAATATTTATTTTGTAGCAATGTGAAAGTCGTCAAAAGATCGAGAATTTCCAGTGCTTCGTTGGCTGAAGAAATATTCATTCCTGACACTCCAATACAAGATTCATTAATAAAGTCCTCCTCGAAAGATGTCGATCAAAATACTAGTAGTGAAAATGTAAAAGTAACTCGTTCAAACAATAAAAAGAAAGCGTTGTCTAATCTAAAAAAAAACGAAACGCCCAAAACGATGGACACTCCAAGTGATATTAACAAATTCATCAATAACGTAAAGCGGCATTCAACTCCACTCCAAAGTTCGGCTAAACGATCATTGACTTACGGAAACAGTTGCAACAAGATCGAAGAAGCGGAAATTTCATTCACCGATATTGAAACGGGTCAAATTGTTTCGATTACTAACACTCCGGTTAACACCAAAAACTGCTTGGAGAGACAGTTCATGGAGCAAGCGATGGAAGCAAGCACCGAAGTCAAGGGAAGCGAGAAACATACAAAAGATGTCTCTCTGATTTGCTCATGTTTGTCAGCAACGGAGAAGGATAGTATCAATTTTCTGATAAAAAGAAAAGGATGGAAATTCGTCGATAAATATAACGATGATGTAACTCATCTTGTTATAAACGTCGATGTGGCTAATCGTTGTCAGAGGTAGGATATTGAAGTTTTTTAATGCTATACTAATATTTATTTAAGGTATATTTGTTGGATATTTTAAATTACTTGCCTTTAAATATAAATGTACATGTATTTTTTTAGTTATTATAGTGCTCAAGATTTATTTTTGCAGAAGTATTACAAGTATTTAAAAAATGACTTTCTTATTTTTTGGTAAATAAAATTTACCTTTATATGACATTATTTTATTAAAAAAATCTTTGATAACGGATTGTCATTTTTCATTGTGATCCTTTAGCTTTAAAGAAAGTTTTAATTTGATTATTATTGTTTTAAAGGCGAGTTTGATATATAGCAAAAGTTCTGATTGACATTTTTAATGTTAAATAAAAATAAGTGTATAAGTAGAAGCATTTAGTAAGATTAATTGATTTTTTTATATATTTATTGTTAATTTATATAAACAAAATTAATACACAGTGGCCCTAAAAACCAAACAGATGTCTCATGAAATTTAATTTTAAAAATCATAATTCAATTATTTTTTATAGATGTATAATTTTAAATCATAGCATCATTATAATAAGTACAGCAGCATCCCTTTGAAAAAAGCTGGTCTTTTGAAATAATTAATGATAATTTAATGTTACATAAGAAAAGCAAAATTACATGAAAGCTTATTTCAAAATGAGTTTTGGCTTAATGTATGATTTATGAATGAAAGACCCTTTATTTATCTACTAATAAAAGTTCTTGAACAATCTCATCATTCATATTTTTCAAACAGCTTGTGCCAATTAATTGTACTACGACTTAAAATTATTATCGTAGCTAATACTCAATATTATTACCATTACCGCTTCATGCAATAACTGGATTTCGTTTAAAAATTCGTTTGATTTTTTGGGTCACGATGTATATATTGTTAATTTTAACCATGTGCATAAAAAAAGAATAAGTCTTAACAACCTTTGCAAGATAAAGAAAGTGTTTTTTATATTTTGCAATAAAAAAATATATCATTTTGTTACTAAAAATATGAAATAAGAATGTAAATGATTTAATTTTTGGTTTTTTGAATACATATTTGCGAATATATTAACAACACAAGTTGCACCCTCAATATACTAAATATTACAGGAAGCGCTAATAATCTTGCATTTTCTTACCACATTCCTTTTGAATTATTAGCCTTTAACCCTTTCCGGTCCACAAAAAAAAAAAAAAATTTTCTACCAGGTCCACAAAAGATTTAGAGAATTACAGGGTAAAACACAATACATCTCATTTTTTTTTTTTAATAAAACTATATTTATGTTTACAATTTTTTTTTTGAAGGTAAGGATAATGATCTAATTATTACATTTTATACACATTCAAAGTATGATATCGGTGAAAACATTCACCGATGCAAAGGGCGGGCTTTCTCTCGCAAGTTACACAAATGTGTCGCGTTTCTTTCCTACTCCCAGGATTTTTTTTGTTGCAGCATACCAGGCAATCTTTATGCTTCCCTTGAAGGTTGAGGTATAAGAAATGACCCTTTTTGTCCAGTCTTTGCTCCCTATCGCCTAAATATAAAATCAGGAACTAATAATATTGATCGAAATTCGGAATCGTTATCACTGCTGCTCAAGACTCTGTAGACTCGTGGTGTTGTACGACTATTTATTTCTTTACTAGAATTAGAACTCCAAGCACTCGGGGGAAACAGATGGTCCAGGATCAGTTATAGATAATCTTCTTCTTCGGTTTTGTTTGTTTTATTACCTTATAAACGTCTTCATTTTCACTTTCAACAAATAGTTCAGTCACTGTTCACTTCATTCATATATTCTTCACTTCTTTCAATGTTATCGCGTTATTTTTTGGAATTCTAGTCATTTTTGAGGGGTTCGAATTATTAAAATAATAATACAATTATAAGTATCGGTAATAATAATTATCAAATTGTTTTCACGTGCATGGGTCGAACGTAACTGATCCGAGTGACGCGTACCGATCTAGCCACTAAAACAAACCTTTTGTATCCTTCTCAGGTAGAAAGTTATACATTCAAATGCTCATAAAAACCATTGAATCCTCATCCCAGTATACCGCTACACTAAATACAAGTGAGAAAAAAATATGTTTGCTTGTATTTTGACAATAAACTGATGAAGAAAAAATGTCGAATGACATTCGACATAGGACTCACTGGAATAAAGTCGATGTCGAATGACATTCGACATAGGACCGGAAAGGGTTAATAATAGATTCTTTTTAAAAGTCAACGTAGATAAATACTCAATTTTCGGTGTCGGTGTATTGTAATTCTAATTTAATAAAAAAAAACTGTGTCATTTATCAGCAATGAATGATATAATGTAATTATCTATAATACTTCTATCTACTTCAAGCAATATTCGAAGAATGCTGTCAAAAAATCAAAATCCTATTTATTAATAAAGACAGTGTGAATATGAATTATAACAATCCTTATCAAAATGCATTCCTTTTCCTTTTATTCTTCATCTTAATTTTAGTACATTATAATATTTATTTTATTTTAGATCATTAAAATACGTTCAAGCAGTCGCTTCGGGGTGCTGGATCGTATCAATGGATTGGATTAAAGAGTGTATCAAAACAAACAGCCATGTGAAAGAGGTTAAAAATTGTTTCTACTGTATATTACTCATCATTATCAATATTTTCTTGTTATATTATGTGCTTGATTTGTAATAGGATGCTTATGAGGCCTTGGATAGCTCCGGAGAAAATGGTCCACATCTATCAAGAGTGAGCAACTTAAAAATATTCTCTGGAATGACCTTCTTCTGTTTACCTCCATTTTTAGGTCTTACTGATTTAGAATTGAATGTAAGTTAACTTATAAAATTGTTTGAAAAGTTCTTGGATTTTTTCTTAAAAATTATGTTTATGTTAATAAAAATATTGTATATTATTTAGAATATCCTTGCAAAGGCAGGTGGAAAGATCGCTGATAACATAAGCGATGTTGAGATTAAAAATCCCAAAGACATAATGATTTTGGTGGGAGAGTCTCAGGAAACACAGGAACAAAGATTTTACCGTAAGTGCTTACTGATTTTTCATACATTTCAAAGTGTATGTATTTATTCAAAGTTTGTTTTTCAGAGTTGAGCGTGAAATTTAAAGTTATTCCAGTAAATATCGAGTGGGTAATGGAGTCCTTGGGAAAATGGAAAGCAGACAATATTCACGAGTGGCTTCTTATCGAAAGACGGCTTTTACCAACGATAGATTGGCCATTAGAATTGCTTCCAAATGATTCAATTGATTGTTCTATTGATAATAATGTTTATAAAAACTAACCTTTTATTGTTATTTTAACTCACAAATTATACTTAGGTTATAATTGATTTTACTTTTATTTATGTATGTATATATATGTTAAAACATATATTATATAATATTATGTATATTTTTTTTTATTTTTCGTGAATTTTATGTTACACATAATTATATGTTACAAAGAATTTTATGTTTCGTGTGAATTTTACATTATGCTGAAATCTAGTTCATGTTTAGTTTAACATTTATATTATTGAAAATAAAACAATATTCATACAATCCATTATTAAAAATATTTTTTTAATGTATAATTTATTAAAAAAAATTTAATAATTATTGACAGTTACTTTGGTTATATTCATAAATATTTAATCAACATGTTAATTTTTTCGTCTACGAATTATTTTTTCTTTTTTTTTTACCGAGAAGTTGGGTTATATTTCTTAATG
This sequence comes from Plectrocnemia conspersa, assembly GCF_051122295.1. Taxonomy (NCBI): domain Eukaryota; kingdom Metazoa; phylum Arthropoda; class Insecta; order Trichoptera; family Polycentropodidae; genus Plectrocnemia; species Plectrocnemia conspersa. The sequence goes on from NW_028277171.1 coordinate 9,993,565, forward strand.
GAGCATTCGATAAATATTTTCAATTCATTTATCTTAAGTGCATGTGTTAATATTAAAATAGTGAATGTTAATAGAATTATAAAATTAAATGGTTGTTTTATGTTTCTTAAATCCATTGGTTTTTTATTGTTTGATGTGTTAAAAGCGGTTAATAATAAACTTGTGTAAGGACATTGTGATTTCTTTAAAAAACATATTGTATTTTGACGAATGTGGGGATGATTTGGCAGTGAGACCGGTAAGCAGCTGTAGATTTATTTACTAGTCAAGATTTACATAGTATATAGAAAAAATGAAGAGCAATATTCCTTCAAATGTTAAAAATATTTTTCATATACAATACATAGGTGATGAGGAATTAAGGAAAACTGTTAAGTCACGTTAATCAGATCAGAATCAGAATTTTGAAAGATTACACTAACAAAAATGAAATAATAATAAAATTACTAAACTGTATGAAATTGGTGTAAATTTTATTCAATATTTTATTTATCTTTTGAGCACAAAATGCGAAATTGTGAGCGTTAAGAGTTAAATTTTTAGGGCATAGCGCGAAACAGCATCTGGCTGGCCTATATCATTAGCACTGACATTACTTTAATTTAATTTTAAGTGATATTGATATTTATTCATTTTGTCAGGACTATCTGTAATCGTTGCGACGAAAATATACGCCAAGACTTGCTTAAAATTTTCATATAACTAATTGATTAATTTGTATCCATTGAAGTTTTGCTACCACAGCGTAAAATGAACGGTTGCATATCTGAGCAGACATCCATTAAACGGTATTCATTATTAAGTTTCAATGCACAACGAATAAAGAGGGTTGGTGTATACTGCAACAGTCGGTAAATATCTCCTCTGAACAAGTGCCTTAAATAGGTACCAAACCTAAGATGTTTTTTGAATAATCGAAACGTTGCTGTATTTACTCATTTTAGGGAACACTTGCAGTCTAATAATATATTTATTAAACAATAACAAATAGTATGGTTCTGCGCTGAATCATCGCATTAGATAGACCACCGAGAACTAAAAGGGGCGTTGTACTTCCCCAATTCTAAAGGGGCAACTATATGTAAGAAAGAGCATTATCGCACTGACTTCCTTCAGATATTTTTGCTAAAAACTTTATCTAGAACTACCACTTCATTTCCGAATGAAAATAAACGAGAATTTAGCCACACTTGCATTTAGAGGCCTGAAAAATTATTAGCTTAATTTAAATCGTCTATCCAGGCTAAGCAGTCATATGAATTCGACTTAGTCTTCGATACAATTTGGAAATTACGTGAAGCAGACTTCTACAATAACATACACAAATAATAATTTTTACATAAATTGTTTGGCGAATTAAAAAAATATTGTGAATATGGTTTAAAACTTTATATAAATATAATTTGAACTATTTTTATTTCTATAATTTATAATTTAAAACTTTCAACTTATAAAAATAAACGCGTGCACCGCCAGGTTTCGCTCAAATTGTTAATATATCATATTTTAAGCAATAAATATTGTATAAATTTGTATTACTGGCTTATTAATTTAATAGAAAAAAAATATATTTTGACGGAAAGCAGTAAAGTATTATTTTAATTATTTCAAACCGATTCACCATTGTGATGTCTCAATGCAGAAAGAATAAAATGCGCAGGTAGGCGCATTTGTTGCCGTGGATGGAACCCGAGACCTCTGGGTTACCAGTCTAGATCTTACTGACTATGCTATTCCGGCCTTAGTAAATTTTAATAAAATAAAAATATTTCTTCAACTTTAAAATTATAAGCTTAAAAATAGACGTGCATTGCTTAATTACAATATCCACATACATTTGGATAAAAAAATAATTGCTTGGGCTTAATAAAAAAAGGCTCTCCAAATCTAAAAACTTGATAAAAATCCAAGGCCTATATGGATATTTAGAATTTGAAAAATCAAGCCAAAGAGAGCTTTCACGAGTAAAATTAATACTTAGAGATCAAAAGTTCCCATATTTTCTCTTCATAGCAGTATTCTAATCGATTTGTAATTTAACATCGTATAATATAAAGTGTTCTCGTTCTTTCTCTATCCATTAACATCTATGAATTGAGAATGAATATAGTGACCTGAAATGACTAGCTGAATAGTTTCTCGTTATAGCGATCTGATTTTCCTAAAGATTAATGTTCATTTCGGTTAAATTTATGAAAACTATCGAGAGACCTCATTTAGATAAATTTATCGTTGTAATATCTTACGTACACAGATGAACATAAATTAGTATTAATTAGTAAGAATAAACTCTAATTTAGACTGTCCTATCCTCTTTTAACAAAACATATTCAAAATGAAGGTGAGGCTTATTTAATGTTTGGTCTGTGTAAATTCAAAGTTTCAGTTACAATCGATTTACTGTAAGCATAATTTTACAGCGTGAATTAAACGAGATTTGATTCGATTGATTCAAGATTACGCCATTTCGACCTTTACATATATTTAAAAATCAGATGTTATCTATTATTCCTCCTTTATGAAAATCTTATTATTAAGAGGTTGTAAAGTTGTCAAAGGCATTTAGATTATCACTCTAATTATTGAATTTCGTATTTCGAAGAAATAAGTCTAATTTTTTAAGATGGGATAACGTGGTACAAGCGTTTTCAAACATGATAAGAGAGTTGGGCGTTCTAAACCATCGATACAACTATTAAAAAATATAACATTGCACTTGTTAATCACTGGATCAATAATAAAGAGATTGCTGAAGAAGTTCATGAATGGATTGGTAAGCGCCCTGTAAAGTCAAGACCAAGCAAGCACGTCAAGTTTGGTCGAATGTCAAGGTTCTCCTGACGTATCTTTAAATAAACAGTAAAGTCTATTACGAATTTTTATCATTAGGAGGTTTTTTTTAAGAATGACTACCTTTTAATTTCACACCATTTGCGGATGAAAATCTGAAGAATATGTCTGTGGAAAAATAACTATTAGATTTTGTACCACGATAACGCTTTCAGGTTATAGCGAAAGATTAAAAAAAAATACGTTATTGTAAATACTGATGTTAGTTGTGGCAGTTGTTATTTTAATTACACTTTCTTAGAGATTTTAATGCGTTTTACGAAATTCTTAAAATAAACTAGTATGCTATAAAACAATATAAAATTATTTAAAGATGTTTTATAATTAATAATAAAATAAAAATTCTTCAAGAATAATATTATGGTTAATATTCTTGTACTTCGAAAATATTCTCTTCTTGTGAATTTTTTTAGATACACCAACAACATTTTCATCATAGCGATTCAAGAGATGTATTATAAGTAGAATATTTTAAAACAGCTCATTCCCATAGTTATGAATATTTTAACAATTAATCTATAAAAATACGAATTTTCCTTGATAGTTTTTTTATGTGTCATAAGACATTTCCTTTTGGTCCAGCCGTTTAAATTTTGATATATTACCTATAGTAAGTATTTTCTATAGATAAATACAAAGTTGTAAATGTAATGAATATTCATAAGAGCTTTCGTTCTACATACACCATACTATGTGTCGCATTTTCTCGTTAATTATTACTCAAGCCGGATTTTTGCCCAAAAGGATCGATTTCCCAATGCTACATATAGTAGTCATGGTTAGTGGCGAAACTGCGTGTTTACACTCGGTGAGTATTTCAAGATCGTAAATTCTTCCGATACCGTGAATCACATCAATGACGAAACTCTATGTGATACCTACGATATTATACCGTTTCGTCACGAGAGGAAAAAATCGCTACCTGTAGAAGAGCCATTATGTGTTGTTTTTTGCTCCGCGGATCTTTGCCAGTCAGTTGCCAAACATCACTTTCTCGACCTAAAAAATGAAACGAGCATACTATTAAATAGCAATTATTTATGTAACAAGAATACTTTGTGTGGAAAATTAGCGGGTTTAGACGTGAAATCTGATTAGCCTCATTAACGAGAGCTAAGATTTTATTGTTCTTTAGAAATAAGGTTTTGGTGATGCACGTTTCATAATATATAGCTGAATTGATTCGCAAAACACATCTCTGAATTAATCAAATAAATAGAAAATTCAGTAGTTTTGGCTTGGTCATAAAAAACAATGAATGATAGCGGTTTTTTCGCATAAAAATCAAGGCAGACGCTTGAAAACTTTCTTTTACACGCCTAAATCTCAGCTGTAAAGAAAGTTCTATTTAATTTTTTTAATTATTATTTTGCTGAAAAGCTTTACAAATAATAATTAGCCGCATTACAAATAAAACTAGTGTACATATACTTAATTTACTCTAAATTACTTATTAAAATATTTTTTAAAACTAATCCAAACTTTATTTTATGTATAATTATTATTAGAGAAGTTATTCAAAATTATCTGTTAACAATCCCATTTTTTTTTCTGTTTATTATTTTTCTCCAAATATCCATAAATATATTTTAAACAATTAAAAAAATAATTGTATAATAAAATACACATTTTTAGAAAAAAAGTTAAGCTAAAATATTTATTATTAATACTATTTAAGGTTTCTAACTCTAAGGGGCGTGACTACGCAGCCAGGAAGAAGCTGATGGAAACTAGTAATAATTTATTTATTCATATTACATATAATGTGAAAAATTATAGTGGGCGAGTATCGTTCTCATCCAAGCAGTGGTGGAAAAGCTGGTGGAGGGATGATATCCAGTAGATGGTCCTCAGAAGTCTTGTAGTTGTGATAGCGACGGTGTAATAGGTTCGTTTCAGACCACCTTTAATTATCAAGGTTCGTTGACAAATCAAAACCATGCAGCGACCATTCAGCCAATTGTTGCACTCTTTTCTTCGACCGACGAAGTATGCCCACGCCTCTAGAAACACATTTGCTTGAGGACATCCTTCCGAGATCGAATGGTGCAACAGGAATAATGTGACTTTACTGTGATTTTTGTCGTCAGCTGGTATATTGTTTTCGTGCCCGTTTCGCAATAAAGAAATATTCTTTCAATGCATCGGAGAGTAATTAAAATAATGCAAAGATTCACATATTATACATATATAAAATGGGTAGCACTAACGTATACAATAGCTTGGTCTAATTAAAATGAGATTATATTTTGATTAAAATGAAATTATATTATATTCCTAAATCGATTAACAGAATTATATAGTAGTCGACAGTATGATTAACCTTGTACAATGATTCAATAGGTATGTAGAATTTAATGAATCATCATAAATTATAAACTATTTCAGAAACAATTTTAATGATGTGATTAACATCAAATTTGTAGTGAATTGTCGATCCATTTAATTCAACAATAGTGTAAAATCTATACAAAAGTTACATAATTGTAGCAAAATTCCAATTCGCGTCCGATCGCAGACGTGGAAATTTTTCTCACGAAACAATAACAGAAAATTTCGTTATACTTATTTTGATGTTATTATATCAACGTCTATAAACAGTCGATTTTTTAATTCAAAATTTTCATTGTTTCTCAACAATGCATTTGAAATTTCACACTTGTGCCTTGACTATAATTTGGTCACAGATAGATTGATTAGATTATATGCATATTAACCATTCTGATAAATAGAGACATTGATTAATGCAATTTTAATTGTTAAGATATAATTTAGAGTTAAAACTTTCCACATGTTTTGAGAAAATATCAGTACGTCATAAATATAGTACGTATTACATATGTTTTGTATGTACATATGTATGGATCGGACGCAACTCATAATATTTTTATTTTATATAACATTTATGATAGCCCCGAGACATTATCAATGTAAGATCTTGTTATCTGACCAGCGACATGATATTTTCTAATAACACCCTGTTTCAAAGAACAACCGCGCCCAGTGTTGCTCAATTTTATTTATTGTATGTATATTTAATTCTCTCATATGTAGTTGTGATAATTATTATTTAAAAAATATGGTAATCGATCTAAACACGTGCAATTTAAATATTAGGAAAGCTTTCGTTGAATCGACACAGACGACCATTCAAAGTACAAAATAAAAAAATACAAAAATTATACCCAGAATTAAACATATTTTAATGTATATTTTGTATGCCAAATACATGAACTTTTTCGCAAATATGCGCGAATTAAACATTTCTTACCTAAATGTGTGTATCTTTTAAAACAATGTAAGCATATCGATGATTTTTTTGGGACATGTTAATATTATATCAATGCTTTACAAAATACATATTTCTCGCAGCGAAAAAAATCCATGCAGTAAGAGTAAGGAGTTAAATGTATTAAGAAATAGCGTATGAATATTTATTAATTTCTTATTTATTTGAAAATAATTTTACGATTAATTTTTATTTTGTTTTTTTTTCAAATACTCTTTGATAAATTTATGAGTTAGTTTATCAAACCTTTAGACATTGTCGGGTTGTTTGAATTACATTTTTGATAAATTACCGAAT